>NW_012114511.1:1497907-1527540 GCF_000951035.1 Colobus angolensis palliatus | reverse complement strand
ACCTGGGAGGTGAGAGCTCATGTTTGCATTCCTGGGACAGGAGCATGCAGCTGCCAGCCTTTTGCATGATGGGGATTAGGTCTGCCTGTTGAGTTAATAGGTCTCCCAGCTGCTTCTACATATTCTTTGAAAACAGTGGTTTGGGCCTTTTTCCATCTCACTTCGGAATGCTAGACCAAGAGTCTTTCTGATGACAACTTCTCTTCTCTGGTGATTGTTAATTTTGTTTGAAGTTTATACTCCAAATAATTCACTCAATGTTTTCTCACAGCACACTGGAAATTTGACGTCTTCTGTCCTTAGAACAGATTTTGTTTTGTGTTGTTTTGTTTTGTTTTTTTGACAGAGTCTCCCTCTGTTGCCCAGGCTGGAGTGCAGTGGCACAATCTCGGTTCACTGCAACCTCTGTCTCCCGGGTTCAGGCAACTCTCCTGCCTTAGCCTCTTGAGTAGCTGAGACTACAGGCACCCACCACCACACCCAGCTAACTTTTGTATTTTTAATAGAGATGAGGTTTCACCGTGTTAGCCAGCATGGTCTCTATCTCCTGACCTTGAGATCCACCCACCTCGGCTTCCCAAAGTGCTAGGATTACAGGCGTGAGCCACCACGCCCAGCCCTAAAACAGATATTTTAACATAAACATGAAAGTGAGCTCCACAAAATGTTCAGGAAGAGAAAATATTTTAATTAGGCTAAAAAAATCAGGAGCAAGACTTTATTCCTCTAAATAGTATCTCCTCTAAGATTGTAAATTTAGAAACCAGACTTGAAGCATACTGTTGAGTCTATGCTTCACCCAAAGCAAATATTTGAGGAGTTTTCTCATGGTAGTAAGGTTTTAGAGGTTACTTAAGGGAACCAAATAGCTTGAAGCCTGGTGGTCAGACTCTCCCCAGGACATGGCCTTTGTCATAGGTGATATGGCATCATAAAAGAAGATCCTTCAAGGCATTACTAGGTTGGGACCTTAATAGGTGAGCCTCCAGAATCAGAAAGGTGGAAGGAAATGGCATTGAGTCAGGAGACCCAACTGCTGTGTGACCTTGGCTAAGTCCTGTCACCATTCCATGGTTCATCTTTCTGAGGCATAAAGGCAGATGCTTAGACTAAATAATCCCTTAATAACCCTTCCTTTCCCTAGCGCTTTCTGTTTCTCATTTCTACAAAACATTTTCATAAACAACATCTGAATTGAAATCTTAAGGAGAGATTTTTATTACCGTTTTGCAGGTGAAGAAATAGACTGAGAGTGGTTAAATATTTACCCACAAAGGGTAGTCTTACTTCTGTGTGCCAGATACTGTACCAGGTATTAGAGCTGCAGGTGGAAATAGGCTCCAGACCCTGTCCTCAAAGCAAGTAGGGGACTTATAAGGGGACTTATAAAAGAGATTATCACAGTGGAATAGAGTATAAGCAAAATGCTGTGAGAACACATAGGAGAGAGCAATGAACTGCCTGCAATGGGAGAGTAAGTTTCCCAGAAGAGACATTTTAAAATGGTCCTTGAAGAATGAGTAGGAGTTTGGCAAGTGGAGAAGAGAAAAAAGACATAAAGGCAGAAGAATGAGCATGTGGAGAGGTGTGACCGGGCTCAGTGTCCTCAGTGGACAGATGTGGCTGGAGGGAAATTGGGTTTGTGGGAAGGGGGTTGATGTTAGTGAGGTATGTGGAGGTTTAATAATAAAGATGCTTGAGTTTTATCTTGTATCTTTTTAACCAAGGGAATGATGGTTTGACATCTGGATGGAAGATGGGACTGTTATTAGTAAACGTACCAACCAGTTCAAAAGTCTAGATGCTAAATGATAAGGACTTAAATTAAGACCATGCCTGTGGGTATCGGGAGAAGGGGTCAGACATAAGAGACACTGTGGATTAGAATCCAAAGTTTTTGGTAACTAACTGGCAGAGACAAAGGTGAACACAGGGTTTCTAGCTCCAAGGGCTAAGTGGAGGGAACTCCATTTCTTAAAACAGAAAGCAGAAGATCAGGTTTGGGTGTTAGATGTAAGCCCCATATGTTCAGCTTGAGGCATGCAGATTTTGAAGTGTTTGCAGGACTTACCAGTGTAGATGACCACTTGGGAGTTCAAATCAGCTCGTTAGAATACAGGTTTAGGTTGCAGGTAAAAGCCTGGGAATCGTCAGCAGATAGGTGTCTGTTGAAGCTGTGGAGATCAATGAAATCATGTCAAGCCTCAGTCTCTTCATTTACAAAGTGGATATCAATTTTACTTCCAAGGGCTATCCAGTAATTCATTGGATAAATCAGTTTAAAGCAAAAAATGGAATCTGATTTTCCTGATTAGATTTAAACTTATTTAAATGCAATCTCTTATTCATCTTTTACCTATGTCTCCCGGGGCTTTTAGAAAATTGCTACAGTGATCTATGTATAAGATAATGGGCCTTGAACAGTCAGCCTTGGCTTCAAGGCCATCTCTTAGAGCCAAGTATACCCTCTCACCACTTCTAGATCAATTCCCTGGTAGCCACATGCTAGCACTTACTTGTTCCTCAGCTTCCTTATAAATAAGATACTTGACTCAGAGTATGTATTAAGTAGTTTCAATTGACACAACATTTATTAAGTCCTGTAGTGTGGTATTCCCTGCACTGAAATTACAAATGGATAAAGTTGATTAATTAAGTATAAGTGTCAAAAATACAGAGAGCACTTTGACAGCGCTATTGGACCCTAAGTACAAAATGCTGTGGGAGCCCAGAGCATGAAAGAGTGGATTTCCTCAGGGACATGGAAAAGCCATCCTGGAGATGCTTTTGAGCTTGTCTTGAGAAGGAGTAGAGTTCTCAGAGGTGACAAAGAGGAGTGTCAGCCCAGGCTTGGGAACATAATGGATAGAGGCACCAAAGTGAAATGTGTGGTGTGCTCCTTGAGCAGAGAGATCGCAAGTACTGATTTGCCTAACTTGACTTGTATTTTTTGTCAGCAGGGATCTACATTTTTTAATTGCTACTTTGCCATCTAGCTGTTAGCCCCTCTTAATCAATGGCATTTTCAGCAATCACAGCAATTTTTTAAGTTACTTCTATACATATGGTGCTTTTTAATTACTCTTTTAAATGAGTCTCACGTACATTTCTTACTCTGAATCCATAATCAGATGAGTCATGACACAATCCTCTGGAAGGGCATGTTATCTGATGATGCCAATCCTGAATTAGTGTTTCTCTGAAATGTTTTCATGGTATAAAATTAGTATAAATAAGATGCATAGGTCACATTCACTCTGAACCACGTTTTGGATATTTTTTCAATTTGTTATTAAAAAAAAAATCAAAGTTTCAGAGAAGACAGCAACCCTAGCCAAGAGAGCATCAAGGGTGGGTATCCCTCTCCAACACTGAAATTCTAGGGTTTGGTAAATTTGATCCAAAGGAAAACAGGCAGATTTAAACATTGTAACATATCCAAAACATTTTTCCAATTATATGGGCAATGCATGATTACTGTAGAAAATAAATTTGTATAAAAGAAGAAAAGAAAAATCATCTGTAACTCCATCAGACATTAACATGTTAGGAAAATCCACTCCAATGTTTGCTGTCCCAAGCAAGCCACATATTGAGCTCTCACTTTCTCCCTGTACTTTAAATCCTGCTGGTATTAAAATTTGAATGTTTCCATTTCCATCCCTGTATCCTAACCACCACTGCACTTGACCAGGTGATTCCAACAGATTCTACCTATCCTTCTGCCTCCAGGCTATGAAACTCTAAAACACTGAAGTTGTCCTCCACATAGGGTCAGAAGGATAGCATGTCGATATAAATCAGACCATGATATTCTCCTGCCGCAAAGGTTTTCATGGCCCTCACTACCTATGTTATAAAGTCCAATCTCCGTACACGAGAATACAAAATCCTCCATGATCCAGCTCCTGTTAACTTCTCCTAACTCATCTTCTGCCACCCTATACGTCTACTTGCATAGTTCCCTGTATATTCATATATCATGTTTTTGTGCTCTGTGCCTTTACTTATGCTGTCCTCAGCTTGGAATGCCCTCGTTCTACCTCTTGAACTGGGTAACACTGACTTAGCCTTCAAGACTCAGCAACAACTTATTACATCTGTGGCAACATCCCTGAGCACCCAGATAGGGCTAAGAGCCTGTCTTTGATGTTGATGTACCAAAGCACTGAGCCTACCTTCCTCCCTTTATCAATCAGTTACTGCTACAGTCAGGCTGTGTAACAAACCACCCCAAAACACAATAGTCTGTGCAATTAACATTTATTTTCATGTTCACAGTTCTGAGGGTTAGTAGAGAAGGCTACTCTACGTATCTCATTCTGGGGCCCAAGATGGATAAATAGTGGCTACCTGGGCACATTCTTCTCTTGGCAGTGGTCAGCAGCTCCTCAAAGAACAAAGAAAACTGCAGGATGCAGGCCTCTTAAGACCTAGGTTTAGAATATATATGCTATCATTTCCACCCACATTTCACTGGTTGAAGCAAGTCCTATGACCAGACCCAACATTCAATGGGGAAGAAAGTGTATTTCTCTCATAGGGACAAAAAGGAAGAGAGGGAGTATTTGCTAAGCAACTAGGAAACCTCTCCTATGGCACATTTTACAAAGAGTAACTCTATCTTTCTAGTTGCTCAAGCCAAAACCTCAGATTCATTCTTGTTTGTTATTTTTTTCCATACTTAGTATTCATCAATAAATCCTCTTGGCTCTATCTTTCAAAGACATTCAGAATTTTATACTCCTTCTCTCCTTACTCAATTCCCTTCTGATCCAAGCCACGTTTGTCTCTCCTCGGGGTAATTGCAACAGCCTCCTAATTGCTTTTCCTGCTTTTGCTGTTGCCCCTTACAATTTATTCCATCCCAGCAGCCAGAGGGATCCTCTTAGAGCATAAATCAGATCATGTCAACTCTCCTCTTTGAAGGTCTCCCGTCAGTGCCTCCCCATCTCGCCACTGGAAAAGCTGCAGTCATCACAGTCTGTGCAGGTGCTTCTCAGGGCTCAGATCATCTTGCTGCTGCTGCTCCCTTAGCCTCATCTCTTCCTGCTCCACTCCTACCCACTTTGCACCTAGGGCTGGCCTCTTAGCTACTCAAAAACCCCAGATACTCTCTCTCTCTCTTAGCTTTGCACTCTTCCTCTCCTCTTAGCACCAGGGACCCTCTGTCTGGAATATTCTTTCCTCATATATCTGGGTAACTCTCTCCTTCACCTCCTTCAACTCTCTACTCAAAATCACCTCATCAGGGAGTTCCTGGCTCACATCTATATAAAATAGCATCTCCTCTCTGCAGTTCCTACACCCCCAATAAAATATAAGCTCCATGAGAGTAGGGACTGTCCGTTCTGCTAATGGTTGTATCTCAGATTTAGGACAGCACTTAGCACAGAGTGGGTACCTGGGGAATACTTGGTGAGTGAGTAACTTGCTCTCACTAGGTAATACTGAAATGACTGGCTTGTGTGTTTTCTCCCCCTTGGGTGAGCAATAACCCAGCTCACTCCTCCTAGAATCTCCAGTGCCGGCCACCCCCCTCCAGTGTGGCCACAGTTCTGACACACACAAGGTTTAGTAAGTACCTGCTGAACTGAGCGGAACAACTTTGTAAAAGTGGATTTCTGGAAACCTCTCAAGCTTTTGAGCTAACAGACTCATACCCAGTTGCTGCAGCTTACCAATTGAGTTTATTTGGAAAGAAATATTTTCCCAGGAATAACTATGAAGCTGAATGTAAAGGAACTCAGGTCTAACTTGCACAAAAAGGAGAGTTCTTCATCCCACTTAACTGCAGATCCTTTATCGACTACATGTTCCTCTGGTCTGTCAGTTCCATGAAGTCAAGCCCATGCCTGCCTCACTCTCTGTTGTACCTCTAGGGCCTGGCACAGAGCTCAGCACACACTAGATGCTCTATTCATTTTTGTTGATTAAATGAGTAAATGAATGTATACATGAGGTCTTCCCTGAGCCAACCCATGGGCAAAAGTGGCTTAGGTGTGCTTTTGGATGAAGCTTTGGAAGGATCCAGGTAGAGAGAGTATTTAATTCTGCAACTCTGTGTAGCTGTTATGTGTGCTTCAGCTCCAACAGTGCAAAGACACCCCAGAAAATGGGCTTGTTAAAAGCCAGTGCACTCAGAACAGCAGTCACCATGCTGCCCCCTCTGGAATTTAGCTGGCACGAGCAATGCAGCCTCATCCTGCCATCCTGCCACTCTCTTCTCTCTATACCTAAGGAATGAGCTGCAAAATTCCCCCAGCCACTGCTGGGGGGTGCACTCCATAAACCCTCTGCTTACCCACCCATTCCCATAGCCTCTCACCATGAAGACAGTGATAGCAGTTGGGGCTGGAGGACCCATCACAGAAGGAGGGTGATGACTTCTGGGTGAGAGTCCAAAAGGGGTGTAAGTGGACAGGCTGGCACTTTGCTAAGAGGCTTAGGGCCTTGAGAGCAATAGGAGTGGCCTGTTCCGTTAGGGACAACTCCTACCCTGACTTTCTAATTGCTGACACACACCTGCTGGTGACTTAGCATGGGGTGGACTCAGCTCCCAGAGCTCAGCCAGTCTCGCCTCCTGGCCTTCCTTTGGGTGTGGAAACACAGGGTATTGCTTTACCTAAAGTTTCAGCACTTTTGCCTTTTAACAACAGGCCCTCATCTTTCTCTTCCCTTTCACAGAGAGGTCCTTGAATGCTCCTCCCACACCTGCCCTTCAGAGCATGTTCAGGGTTTTAGAGCACTACAAGGGCAGTCAGTGTTTCTAGCAAATGAGTACTTCCCAGTATTATGATCATGGACTTTGGAGTGAGCTATACCTGAATTCAGATCCTAGCTGCCACCAAAGTCTCTGGGCCTCAGTTCCTCTGTCCATAAGACAGAAATGATGATACTATGTACTTCCTAGGTTTGTCATGAGAATTCAATGAGATAAATATAGAAAGCACTTAGCCCAGAGCCTGGACATAGTAAGCACTTGATAAATGATAACTAATGGCAGTAATAACAGCAATAGTTATAACTTTCAATATTGTCTTTCATCCTGATGGGTGCACAGACCAATCAATCACGCTTTGGCCACCCCCCATGTGGGGGCGGGGCAGGTGTGGGCAGGGGACAGGTGGGGCTGCTTCCATGTAAGTGAGCCACAGGGCTTCCCAAAGTTCCTCTTCCTCTTTCAACTCACATGTCCTGATGGATTCTCTGAGTCACAGCCTGGAGGAAGCACTCTATCATGGAGCACTAACCTGTGGGTGATAAGGTGATGTGTGTGTGTGTGTGTGTGTGTGTGTGTGTGTGTGTGTGTGTGTGAGAGAGAGAGAGAGAGAGAGAGAGAGAGAGAACAGAGAATGCAGGGAGGGGAGAGAGCCTGGGAGCCTCCTATAGAGGCTGGGTGGCTGTGAGGGGTGGGTTGTGGGGACAAGACTAAGTTCATATAGGCAAACCTGCCTCCCAGTTTTACCACAGTTCCAGCAGGAAAAGCAGAAAGCTGAGGACAGGCTCTTCCAGGAGTTCCACAAGAGCAAACCAAGCCGCATCTTTAACCAGGCTAAGGATGTGCAGAAAGTGCACATGAATTCCTTTCTTGGTAAATAAGCATATCCATGCCCATTTAATTATGAGAAATATGTAAAATATTGAATTATGTGCATAACTTACGCATATGATCATACTGTGGTTAAAGTCAGCTAGTATTCATCACAGTCCACACATGGTTACATGATCTCTTCCTGTTGCACTTGCTGGTCCCACTTCCTGGAATGTCCATTCCCTGCCACCTCCTCTCCTCATACCTGTCTTACCCCTGCTAGCTTCTGCTCATCCTCAGGTCTCAGTTCATACAATCTGCCTCCTTTTGAAAGCCCCGTGATACCCAAAACTCAGGCAGCATGCCCCAACCCTGCCCAAGGCACTTATCCCAATGCACCCTGTGGTCCTCATCTGGCTACTTGTCCCAAGGCACCCTGTGGTCCTCTTCTGGCTACTTGTATTGTCTCTAGAAGGACCCCGAGCCCCTTCAGGGCAAGGGCTTTCTTTTAGTAGGTTTACGTTCTCAGCGCCTGGCATACAGTGGGTTGCCCAAATACATCTGCTGAATTAGTGGATATAATACCTGAGTTGCTAATAAAATACCTGACTCGTTTCCTTGAAAGACAGTCTTTGTCCTCAGGCAAGCCTCTGAATCTAACAGAGGGGACTTCTTAAAGAAACAACAAGCAGAGCAATCCATTACTTCTGGGATTTCATAAATGCCATGTCAATGTGCTATGGGCCCCGTACAATGTCAGTAGCTGACAATTAAGTAAACCAAAAACCAGATTGGAGACCAATGTGCCAGCAGAAGTACTGTCAGCACTGCCTGGCTGAGGAAGGTGGTGCACAGTGATCTGCAGACTCAGTGCTCAGCGTCCAGGCGCCTGCACTTGAGGAGTAAGTGAGCAGGACCCTGCCCCAATTTCTATGACCCAAACTTCCTCACTGCTGCCTGCACCTTCTACCTTGGGACTCACACAGGGTGAAGCTCTGGAAATACATCCAATGAGAAGGTTTGCCAGCTTTGTTAGATGAGGCACTTGAAGATCAACCCCCAAATAGACAAGTTATCTGTGCTTACGCTCTCTGCTAACCTACACACTCTAGGTCATCATATTGGTCAATACTTACCACAGATTGTGTGAAGCACCTTATTTGGGTTATCTTTTTCAGTTTGCTCCTTGCAACAACCCTATAAAGTAGATGGCATTATCAGCCCCAATATGCAGATTAAATTAGAACACACAGAGAGATTAAGTTATACACTCAAAATCATATAGCCACAATGCAGCAGAGCTGTGATTCGAACCCAAACACTGACCACCCAGTCATCCTTCTCATGCAAAGACTGATCAGGCCTGTGATTAAAAATTATAAGATCACCAATGCACAGCCATCTTTCCTGAATGCTGAAACACTTAGGACACAGAGATCCCTTTGGAAAAGCAGGGAGTATGTTTGGGATTAATAAAGGAAAGCCTCCTGCAGAGAGCTTATAAAGTCAGGGAGGCAATGAGTAACCAGTGGCAGAGTTGGACAGACCTCTCAGGGGATCACGGAGTCAAAGAGCCAGCCCTACCCTGCTCCACCCTTGGGGCAGAACCCTGGACTCTGAGGACCCAGGAGTTGCCTAAATCCCCCTGAGAAAGCTGAGGTGAGAAATGCTGTCGGTCTCTGCACTAAGCACGAACCACCTTCCTTGGATCTGCATTCCTAAATGGAGTTGAAATGCAAAAAGGTATTTGCCTTCATCCTTTGGAGCGCGAGTTTATTGATAAGGTGAAGGTTAACGAAACAATTAATTGTATCCATGGAAGCTAAAACGTGGATTGAAGCTTTTCAATTTTCATCTGCCATAATGAGCACTAGGCTCAGGTTCTTACCCAGTACTTCACATCCATTAATTGTTTTAATGATTCCAGTTTTAATTAATAAAAATACAACCATGTGTGTTAAATCTCAACATCCAGAGTTTTCTTGCCCAACAGCTGAGTTGGGGATGTGCAGAAAGAAAACACTAGGGCAAGATGCAACTTCGAAGTCTTGTGTTAGCCAAAGGGTTCTGAAGGTGACCTGTGCACCCAGCATTGGACTGTGTGCTTCCCCACTTCACCACATTGAATCCTCTCAGCATCCTGTAATTATGTGTTTTAATCCCTCTAAAGGTCCTCACCATGAGAAGCCACTGTCTCCTAAGTCACCCCTCAGAACCTGCACGTGATTCTCTAGAAGACTGTCAGATCCCTTCCTCCATCCTCAATACCTTCCTTTTCATCTCCAGATGCTCTCCCATTTCATGCTATGGAAGTCACAGTCCCTCCTCAGTGAAGCACCCCATCACTGAACCCCTCCTCTGAGCGATGTGCCACCTTCTTGCTCTCTCTAAAGACTGGCTGCCCTGAGGACACAGCGTTCCTGCAGCCCTTTCAAGTGGAGGTGGTTTTGCTCCCAATCTTCAGAGTACTCGGCTTGGAGATGGGGTGGGTATCCCACTTGCTGTTTCTTGCCAATTCCAAGAAAGAAGTTTCTCTTCTTCTCCTTTCTCTCCTCTCTAAGAACATCTACCTTTGAATTATATTTCAACATATTATGTCAGCCATTATCTCTCATTGTTGTAGTCTGCAACAATGGGTCACTCTATCACAATTTCGGTTCTTGCTGTTTAAATTCTTGGCACTTCAATATATACACAGGTCATCCTTCCAACACACTGGCTCAGTTTTATGGACTTACCTCCTCTAATGGTCTTAACCTCCTCTGTACCTTAGTCACCAAGAGCCTATGTGAGCCAACACTTGCCATGATCAATAAATGCAAACCCTCCATTATCTAAGCATTGCACATCACACTCTCTGACTTCAGTTTTTCCATCTCACTTGAATGCCTCAACTCTGTCAATCTTTCTCCTCCCCCCAGGTCTTCCAAGCTCAGAACTGATCAAGCCATCTTTTCACTTTCCCTCTCCCCATCAAAGCCCTGTCTTCCTTTCATATCAGCTTCAATTCCATGACCTGTCACTGTGATCACTCGCTCAGGTACACTTCAGCTCCTCTGCCCCTCTCTTGATTTGTTGCACTCTTTGGCAAAAACACAACCCTGGTAAAATATAATTCTCTATCTGCTCCATGCTGGCACCCAGGAAGGTGAATGTGATTAGGAAAAAAAAAAAAAAACAATACATTAACAGACCTCATTCTAAATTTATGACCACGAACTTCAAGTGGGCTCTTATTGTTCTCCAGCAATCACATCTGGTTTTTCTAATCCATCTCTTCTCATTGTCTCCTAAAAGCTATTTCAGACCTACTCTCTTCTCTCCCCAAACTTCCACCACCACTTCCCCTATTCTTACTTTCAGCTGATAATTTTTATTTCTATTGCACTGAACAAAATTGAAGCAACAGGAGGAAAATGTCTACAGGACCCCATCATCCATGCACCCACTGAATAGCATCCTCACCTACATACTGACATTTCCTCCTATTACTGTAGCTAAGCCATATGCGATTCTATATACATGTATTCTTCTACTCATACTGTTACTGGTGGAGGGTCTTGACTATGAGTTGTCCGGGTCCTTGGCGTTTTGAACAAAGAATTGAACAAAATGCACAAAGTAACAGAGGAAAGAAACATGGGAACAAAGCAGCGAAAGCAACAATTTATTAAAGTGAGAAAGCACCACACAAAGTGGGTATGGGCCTGAGCAAGCGACTCAAGGGCCCAGTTACAAAGCTTTTTGGGTTTTAAGTACTCGGTTTTCAGTTCTTACCAGCTACCCATTATCTGCATGAAGGATTTGGTCTGTGGCTAATTACAGGCTGATGTGAATTGGTGCCCTGCGCAGATGAAGAGACGGTCCCTGCTTGGCCTGCAGCCAATCCCAGGTACTCTCCCTTTCCATTTGACACTGGTGGAAGGGAGAGGGTTGTAGGAAGAGTAGCCTTTGATCCTCTGTTGCTCAGGCAGGGAGATGGGGTTTTTCCTTTTGGTTTAGCTTTAGGAAGTTTTAGGTGCTCTGACCCCAGACCCAGGTGTTTTCCTTTTGATCCAGCTTTGGGAAGTCAGCACGAATAGGCCTTAGATTCCCTGCCCCCAGATCTTCGTGTTTTTTCTTTTAGGAAGTCAGCACAAATTGGCCTCAGATTCTCTGCCCCCAGACCTTGGTGTTTTCCTTGATTCAGCACAAATTGGCCTTAGGTTCCCTGCCTCCAGACCCTGTTCTTCTGCCTCAATGCATTAAGTTCAATCCTCCTTCATGTATGCTTCTGAACTACTGGATTAATAGAATGATCTACTGATATCATAGACAATAATCAGGATACTTATCTACTAGAAAATTCCCATCAGCATACAAAATATCATGGTTTCTCCTATAAGGAGGAGGAAGGAAGAAAGGAAGGAAGGGAGGAAGGAAGGAGGGAGGGAGGGAAGAGAGGGAAGAAAGGAGAAAACAAGCCTCTCTTGATCCTACTTCTCACATCAGCTACTTTTCCATTTCTCTGCTCTCTGGCAATAAAATTTCTCAAAAGAGCTGTCAATATCCATGGCACAATACCTCTTCTCCTGCTCTCTTAGCTCTCTCCAGGCACGTCCTCCACTCTTCCATAACTGCTCCAGTCAAGGTGACCAACGACTTCCAATTTGCTCAATCCAATGGTCAACTACCAGTCCTCTTATTTAGAGATAATAATACTATCAGTTCTACAGGATAGTTGTGACCATTAAATGAAATATTAAAATGTTTTAAACATTTTTATTGTAAACTGTTAGTGCAACCCTTTCTTAAACTCATCCTAAATATCAAAAGCAGAAATACCTCCTAGGTTTACAGCTGTACACATTTTCTGACTCAGCTCCACTAGTATTTCAACTGGAGCTTTCCGTAAACATTTCTTCCCCATAACTGGATCTCTGAAGGGAGGGAGGGGCTGTGAATTTGAAGTCCACACTCTTTTAAAATCTAATTTCTAAGGTCTCCATTGGGGAATGAGTGTTAATTATCCTGTATTGTATGGATGTCTCCACAGCATCAGTTTGAGAAATTCATTTAACTTTTGACCGATCAGGGAAATGAGCTTCTCTTTCTCTTTTAATTTAAGTTTGTCAGTAGCTTTGAAAAAGTTGGAGAGTTGAAGTTTCTAGTGAAAGTCAAGCAAACTAATAATTTCCTGAAATTGATGTTATCAAAACCATGACCTTAGAATCAAAAGTTAAAGGTATCAAAATGTCTTGATGGATGGTTTGGAGTCATCCTCCATATTAGGGCTAGAAATTCATCTCAATAACAAATAAACCTGGGAGATTCATAGATTAAAAGGAAAGAAAAGAAATTCTCAGATCATTGAGAACTAAAGAATCTCAGTTGATACCTGTGTTGAACAGAGAACAAGAAATAAATAGTGAATACACTACAACACTGCTTACCGTATTGACTACATAAAAAGCTCTGATCCATTAATTTGGGTTAAAAGCCAGCAAAAAAATTGTTGGCAGAATTTTGTTCCTAGAAAGAAAACCTTATCAGTCTTCAAAGCAATGTAAATGCATGTTTCTGAGCATTTTCTCATCATCTTAAGAAATGCATTTGAACTACGTGTTTATTCAAGGTCAACAATCCATGTTTTCAGACAACATGTTTTTCTATGTAGAAAATCCCAAAGAATCTAAAGGCACCAGCAAGTGAGTTTAGCAAGGTTACAGAATATAAGGACAACACACAAAAATCAATATTTCTATATATAATGATGAAAATTGAAATGAAGAAAAATGTTTAAATATTTCCAATAGCTGAAAAAATGAAATACTTAGATATAAATTTTATAAAACATATGTGAAACCTGTATGTTGGAAACTATAAAAAATGAATGAAATAAATCAAAGAACACCTAAATAAGAGAAGGTACATATTATGTTTGTGGTTTGGAGAATTTAAAAGAGTTTAAATGTCAGTTCTTCCCCAAACTGATTAATAGATTCAACACAATTCCAGTAACAATCTCAGCAGAACTTCTTGTAGATATGAACAAGCTTATTTTAAAATGTATATGTAAAGGGAAGGAATGAGAAAAGCCAAGATAATTTGAAAAAGAAAAGCAAAGTTGGAAGACTCAAAGTACCTAGTTTTAAGATAACATAAAGTTACAAAAATAAGGACAGTGGGTAATAGTGAAAGGATAAGCATATAGATCAAGGAAACAGAAGAAAGAGTGCAGAAATAGACTCATACAAATGTCGTTAATGATTTTTGACAGTTGTGCAAAAATGACTACATGGAGAAAGAATAATCTTAACAAATGGGGCTGGAACAAATGAACATCCATGTGCAATAAAAGATACCTCAACCTATACCTCACATCATATACAAAAATTAACACAAAATGGTGACAGTTTATCTAAATTTAAAACATAAACTATAAAACTTCTAGAGGAAAACATAGGAGGACACATTTATGACCTTGTATTAAGAAAAGATTTCTTAATTGTGACACCAAAAGCATAACAAAAAGACAAAATAATAGATTGGACTTTATATTAGTCTGTTTTCACACTGCTGGTAAAGACATACCCAAGAGTGGGCAATTTACAAAAAAACAAACAAAAACGAAAACAAAAAAACAAAGAGGTTTAATAAACTCACAGCTCTACATGGCTGGGGAGGCCTCACAGTCATGGCCAAAGGTGAAAGGCACATCTCACACGGCAGCAGAAAAGAGAAGAATGAGAGCCAAGTGAAAGGGGTTTCTCCTTATAAAACCATCAGATCTCGTAAGACTTATTCACTACCACAAGAACAGTCTGGGGGAAACTGCCCATGATTCAATTATCTCCCACTGGGTTCTTCCCACAACACAAGAGAATTATGGGAGCTACAAGTCAAGATGAGATTTGGGTGGGGACACAGCCAAACCGTATTAGACTTCATCAAAATTAAAAATGTTTGCTCTCTGAACGATACTGCTAAGAGAATGTGAACATAAGCCACAGACTAAGAGAAATATTTACAAATCCTCTCTTAAAAAGGAATTGTATCCTGAATATATAAAGAACTCTCAAAATTCAATAATTAAAATTTTTTTTAAGTGGACAAAGGATTTTAATATAAACTTCATCAAAGAAGATACAAAGATGGCAAATAAGCACAGGAAAAGATGTGCAGCATTATTAGCCATTAGGGAATGCAAATTAAAATCACAATGAGATACCATGGCACAGAAAAGAAATTGACATGCAGGCCATAGTCGCCTGTACTTGCAGTCCCAGCTACTCAGGAGACTGAGGCAGGAGGATCTCTTGAGCCCATTAGTTAATGACCAGCCTGGCAATATAGTGAGACCCAACTCTAAAAATAAAAGCAAAAACAGGAAACAAATTAACAATACCAAGTGTTGGTGAAAATATGGAGCATTAGAATGTTCGTAATTTGCTAGTAGAATGTAAAATGGTAGAACCTTTCCAGAAACAAATTGGAAGCTTCTTACAAGGTTAAACATGCATTTACTATATATTCAGCAATACCACTCCTAGGCATTTACCCTAAAGAAATAAAAAACTATGTTCACACAAAAACTTGTACGGGAATATTGGCCAGGTGTGGTGGCTCATGCCTATAATCCCAGCAATTTGGGAGGCTGAGGTGGGTGGATCATTTGAGGTCAGGAGTTCACGACCAGCCTGACCAACATGGTGAAAACCTGTCTCTACTAAAAATACAAAAATTAGCAGGGTGTGGTGGCAGGTGTCTGTAAGTCCAACTTCTTGGGAGGCTGAGGCAGGAGAATCACTTGAACTCTGGAGGCAGAGGTTGTTGTGAGCTGAGATTGTGCCACTGCACTCCAGCCTGGACAAAAGAGTGAAACTCTGTCTTAAAAAAATATATATTGTACAGGAATATTTATAGCAGCCTTCTTCTTCATTGCAAAATGTCAAAAACTGGATACAATCAAATGTTCTTCAGTGAGTAAATAGATCAACAAACTGATACATCCATATAGTGGATGTGAAATAGAAAAACTGACTATTGATGCATGCAACATCATGGATGAATCTCAAAATGATCATGCTGAGGGAAAAAAACCCAGTCTCAAAAGCTGATATACTACATTAGTCCACTTGTAAGGCATTCCAATTTACAGGTTTTATCTGGAGTGGAAGAAAGATGAATCAAGAGTTTATCTAGTATTTTTTTGTTTTCCTCCTACCCTTGGGCCAGTCTTACTCCCACTCCAGTAATTACAAACCACAAAGGGCAAGAGATTGGGAGTTTGAAATCATGTAGATTGCCATTTACATGCTTATTTTTATTATCAGTTTTTGTTTACATTTTTATTTTGTTATTTGTGTTATTTATTATTAACTCTCCCGGGCATTTGACATGACCTTGGTGTTGAATTCTCCAAATGATGGAACAGTGAACTCTGTCTCAAAAAAAAAAAAAAAAGACAGAAAATGGGCTGTCAAGGAAATGAAAGGGCAGGGAATGTGAGGGTCATCTTCCAGGATAGTGAAACCATCAAGAATAACAATGCAGTCATGTTAGGAGACTGATGTGAGACAGGGGCTAAATATCCAAGGAAGGTGAGAGAGGGACCTAGAGATCAGTGGCTGATATAAGGAAAAGCATAGATCTGCCTGTTACTTTATCTCTCCGGTCTCACTTTCCTCGTCTGGAAGTTGGAAATAGTGATCAGCCTTCCATTATGGGGTTTTTATAAGGATTGAACGACATAATGCAGGTAGAGCACCTGTCACTCATTAGGACTGGCAGGCCTCAGTGTTCAGGAATATTTTTTAAAAATGTAAAGGGCACCTATGAAGTCTTGAGGGTGTATCTCATCTTCCAGTTACAGTGAGGAGTGTGTCTTGGAAGGTTAATTGAGCTCAGGTTTGGCTCAATAAATTATAATCATGACAATTCCCCAGAGATGTTCATCAATGGCCTTCTCTGCTTCCATTCATGTCCATGTCATCTCCTTCTTCCTGGCAGGCCTAGGTTCTCGCTATCCCCTCTAGCCAACTGCAGACAGCAGAAGGCTTATTGCCTTCCAGTCCAAGTGTCTAATGCAGAAGGAAAAATGCAAATTACCTGCTTTGGCTGCTCTGTTGCCTCTTCTATCGATGGCAGGCTGGCTGAAAGAGCCCAGAGAAGTGACAGGCTCTAATGAAGTGTCACCTTCTGTTCTGAACTGCACTGAACCCAGACATGTGAGGAAGCTCTGGGCAATACAGCCTGACTAGCTCCTAGCACGGGGAGCCTGGGACAAGAGCTAGATCAAGTCCTTTTCACTTTATCTCCTATACCCACCCATGACTTCAGCTTTAGGCAGGAGTTTCCATCAAGAAATGAGGTATGTTCTAGCCAACAGGGCAGTGTCTGTTTTACTGGTAACAGGCATTAACATTCAGAGATTCCTTGTTCTCAGAAAAGGGGTAATAAAGTTATGGGGTGGGAGTTGGAAACTTAAGGAACCTGAGTTGCCACAGAGGAGATTCCAGAGTTGAATGGGTCCATGTGGTGAGATGATTCACCTTGTCCATGTTGCTGAGCCCCGTGTACCTTGAGCCTCCTACCTCTGGCTTATCAGTGCTCTGCCGAATATATTAGCCAGGAAAAGATCTGAGCAAGTTTCACTTAGCCTTGTACTTGTGCAAACCTGAGGGTGGAACTCAAGCCTCCTCTTCCTTCACACTACTCAGAGACTTGCCTTGTTCACCACTAATTTTTCATTGTCCGCTACATAGTAGGTTCTCAGTGATGAATGAATGCATTCATGAATAAATGAACGAGTGAATGGCAGATAAGTGAGTGTCAGGGTTGGAGGAGCATAGAGCATGGCTCTTCCAATCCTAACACTTCAGACCAGCTCTATGCTAGGTACCAAAACCTAGAACCCCGCAAGTTTCTTACATGCCTGAGCCGAGAGGTCATTTTTCCAGCCAGAATTTCTGAAACTCCCTTCTTCTACCTAAATTATATATAAGAACAAAGGGCAGCTACTCTCACCTGAAAATATTTTCTTGATCTTTTCCCTTTTCCCAGCAAACAAGCACTTACTTACCTCTTTCTCTAATGCAAAGTGACATTTTGATACAGCAACCCTGGAAGGAGACAAGAATCATTAACTCAGAAAAATGGCTGAGCTTCTGCAGTTTGCCAGGCTCCCAACTATTGGCTGAGAACTCCATGTTCTGGAAAAGCACAACCACAGTCCTGTTTGCCAACTACTATCTAGCAGTCTGAGGGTTGTTGATATTGATTAACATTGAAAGTGACATTTGGGTCTTGTGTACTTTCGGAATAGACTCCTTTCAACTAAGAAACCAGCAAGGAGGCCCCTGGGGAAAATATTTTTGGGGAGGAGGGGTATGAGATAACATCAAACATTCTTTGTCCAACATTTTGGATCCTTATCTAGAATGTAGTAGTTTGTTTAGGGGAAAGAGAAGTCGGCATGTCACTAGGAAAGGAAGTTAGCCTCTCAAAGACATTCAGACAGGAGTACCTAGGGAAAGGAAGAGAGAAATCTGGGAGCAGCTCATTAAAAATATGAAACAACAACAACAAGGTCAAGGGCTAAAAATGTTTATTCAAAAGGCAGGTGATTTAAGGAGCCATGATTTGCCATACAAAAGGGTTTCTAGTAAGAAAAGATCCTGTCAAAGTTAAATTACATTTGATTTTTAAATGTATAATTTACAAGCCGATTTTCTGGCATACAAAAAAGCACACCTGTGCAATTTTTTTTCCAATTTTAGCATATTATCCACCTTTCCAGTAAAATTCCTATATGCAGCAGTCACCAATACAGATTGGTGGTAAATAAGCGAAGTGTTATTTACATCAGCCTTAAAAGTTCATGTCCTTATTATTCCTGCCACAGAACTGACTCAGAATTGGGCATAGAAAACTGCCATTTTGAAAGAGCCCAGGATGGGCTGTGGCAGGCATCCACACCATTAGAGAGCAAAGTTAAAAGACAGATTCCTTGGCCCTACCACCAGGCATTCTAACTCAGTATGTCTGGGGTGGGACCTGGGAATCTGCAACTTTAGCATGCACCTAAGGTGACTCTGATGCAGGTGGCCCGTGGACCACACCTTCACACGTGCTGACTTAGAGAAGATGTCCTTCAGGTTGCGTGTCAAGAGAAATTGCCCCACCTTCTGCACCCAGCACATCCTGCTGCATTCCATAAGTGCAAGCAATGTGCTCCACAAGCTCACACGTGATGAGCAGTTGCTGATCGACACTGCTGTGCTGGGCAAGCCAATCTGCGGGGCTCTGTGTGACACACCCCTGATTTCTCTTTATTCTGTTAGAACGATTACAGGAAGTTATCTATGCAATGCAAGGATTTTGTAGTGGGCGTGCTGGACCTGTGCCGAGACACAGAAGAGGTGGAAGCGATTTTAAATGGTGATGTGAACTTCCAAGTCTGGTCCGACTACCACCGTCCAAGTCTGAGCCGGATCAAACTCGCCATTAAATACGAAGTCAAGAAGGTAAGCTCCCCCATCTCTCCTGGTCTTCCCATCTCACCTCTCCTCTCAGGGCTGCTGGCCTCGCTTTGTGCTCACGTGTATTTTATGTTCCCACGAGGTGACCATGATGACACCCAGATTCTCTCTAGACAGGGAGATAGCTGTCAGCTTCACAGGGCTGCTAGGATTCTCTCCACCATCCCTTCCCACCGCAGTCCCCAGCCCACCAGGAGAGACAGCAGAAGCATGAGTCAGTCCCTGAGCAGACCTTGAGCCTGGACAGCAGAAGAGATCTTCAGCCTCAACCCACTGGCAGGAACAATGTCACCACGAGGGCTCCTATCAGTTAGCAACCCAGTTTCCAAGTCTTCAAGAGAAACATAGAACTCAGGTCTTTCAAAAGCATTTATTGAGCTTCCTCTGTGTGCCTGAGGACTAATTGTGTAGAAAATGTATTAATGTAAAAAGCTTATGGGATTCAATTGCCCTGGGAGGCTTAGAAGAATTGCACTCCAAAGGCATATGAAAGCCCTGAGGAAGCTCAAGTAGACTTGCCCAAAAGTGAACTCATGCCAACTCCTCAATAGACATCCAAGTGTCTTTAGTGGCTGTGGTCACCAGTAGCCCTCAGACCTGTAGTGCCTACTCAGATTAAGAGTATAAGGAGCACAGGTAAATTATATTCCTACTTTGGATCTACTCTGAGTTCTTTAGAATCTGCTCTTTTAGATGACATTACTCATCCTGATGAAAACTAGAACATTCCAAATATCCACATGTTTAAATATCAATGTGCTTTCCACATAAGTAAAGGAGCTGATTCATCTTTGAGGGGTTTTAATGTTTTCAGCTCTTTCACCTGATCAAAACTGAATGGCATTTTTAAAGCCCCCAGACTGGCCTCTGGGCAGTCCTTCTGTTTCCTGATTATCTTAATTTGTGTGTGTCTTAATTTGTGCCTTCAACAACCATATATATCTGTGAAATTCATCCAGGGAGAGCTTCCAAGTCTGATAAAATCTTCCTGCCCTTTTACTTTGATATTATAATAATCACAAATTTTAAGAAAAACAACTTTTGCCTAAGACTCTGAGCTCAAAGATAAAATTGATGACCCACGGGAAAGGTGGCCTTAGAGATTAATATTAGAAAACACAGTGTTGTTGGAAGTTGGGAGAATTGGGCTGCAGTTTCAAGTACAGTACAATCCTATTTACTCAGCTCAGGAAAACTCACCTTTTAGCTTAAACCAAGAGTTCACTGGGACTTTTCACCAAAGTATGCAGTCACCCCCTGAAGCTGCTGAGATATCCTTGCCCTTGGGGTTCAAACAAACCCTGCTGTGGAGGCTGTCTGGCAGTGGCAAAAATGAGCTGGAGTTTCCAGAACTACAAACATTTTCTTCCTTCCTGAAGCCAGATTATCCCCCTGCCTCCCAGCTCATGGTGAGGATAGAAGATGTCTAAAAACTAGACAAAAGAAGATGCTTGGCATTTGCAGATTTATATTCATAGTTTGGGTTAATTATGTACAACTTCAACAGTCCGTGGCATGTGGGCATTCACCATTTTTTTGAAACATAAATTCAAATCCCCTAGCAAAACTGACATGGAGGGTGGAGTTACTCAGTTAGTCCAGAAGTCTGGCCCCCACCTCATAACTACATGTCCTCTTTTGTCAATTACCAAGTTCAAAATGGCCCTGGGGATGAATGAGAACGAAGAAATGAAGCCCTCTGTGAACATGATAGTTTGGGTCAGAATTAAAAGGTTTCATGAGGGATGTGATTGACTCCAGTGGTATTTGCCAATTAAGGAAGTCATAAGGTCTCAGGAAATCATCATGAATGTCAAGTGTCTGCTGTAATCCATAGGTAGGAAGACGATAAATGACCTGCATAAAATGTCAACTCTGCTCATTTCTAAGACCTTCAAATGATACATTTTCTCAAATCTTGTATGCCATCATGCAACAGCAGACAGACTCATAGCTCTCCTTGACATTTATTCTTCGTGAATTACCAGGAAACTAACCAATATTTAAAAGTCTTATTAATATTACAATGGGCTTCCATTTTTAATTTATGGATTTTAGCATGCTTGCATGAGTACAATCTATCCCTGAGTATTTGAGTTATGAAATAACTAGCACCAAGACCTATTTATAAATACACTGCCTTTTACAACTTAGATAGAAAGATAGATAGATAGATAGATAGATAGATAGATAGATAGATAGATAGATAGATAGATATCTCCTGAGGCTTCAGGCTTAAATACAAAACCATAAAACATTGCCAAGATTCTGCCCACATGGCATAAAATCAACCCATTAATTCAGCAACTTAAGAAAACAAGTTGTTCTTAGCAGTTCCATGAGCTGCTAATAGGTGTTACCTTAAAAAAAAAAAAAAGATTTTATGTTCAAATAAATTTGGAAACCTTTAGTTAAACATAGTCAAACAGGTTTTTGGTTTTTGTTTTCTGTTTTTCTTAAAGATATTACAGAACCTTTAATATGCATCATAGTGGCTCATGCCTGTAATGCCAACACTATGGGAAACTGAGACAGGAGGATTGCTTGATGCCAAGAGTTTGAGACTAGCCTGGGGGACATAGCAAGACCCTGTCTCTATTTAAAAAAAAAAAAAAAACAAAAACAAAAAAAACAAGAATCCTTGCTCTAATAGATGAAGGATACAATATGTATTACATGACCACAGACTGCTTCTCATGGTGAAACTAGTTTTTCATGTATCAGTCTCTGGGAAACTAATCTATAATCAGCCTGTATGTCTATGAAATGCCAGGATTTGAATGAAGGTGGTGCTGCTCTGTGGCTGGTACTGCACTCTGGATTGTGTCTCTCATTTGAATGTTTGATTATCTTCAGGCACCACCCTAATGTCTGGACCTCTGGCTGGCTGAGTCACAGTACCAGCCTGCATTAGATGAAGACAAGTCACCCACGATGGTTCAAGGGAGCACCTGTTAAAGGGAAGGAATCCTGAACTGGGTTTCTGTTGGCCAGGTTTCTAGCCTGATTCTCCTAACCCTGTGGTCTTGGGCAAGTCATCGAAGCTCTCTGACTTTCATTCCCCATTTGCAAAATGGACACACCAGCTTTTGCTTCACAGAGGTTTTGTGTGAGTGTGTGTGAACTTCCAAATGAACTGATATGAAAGGAAATGCTCTGGAAACTATAAAGTTCTCTGCAGCTCCAAGAGGAAGCATCATTGCTGTCATTCAGTGATGACTCCCTTTCTTGGGACTCTAGGGTTCCTCTAATTCCCTAGCTGGTCCTTTATTTTCTCCCCAGAGAATGCTAGAAATGTCTCCCTGGGAAAGGACATCATTCATAAAGCCTAAAATTCCTTCCAAAATACCAAAGGTGTTGTGAGGACATGTTGTTCCCCCACGACTTCTGCCTTAAGAGGGCGCTCAGCCTCCCCAGTAACCCAAGTGGGTGTGTCATCTGAAATGTCAAGTGTGGTTTCTGGGAAGCAGTATTGGAGATGTAGCTGAAAGGTGCCTATTGAAGTCAGTCCCTGGTCCAACCACTTATTAATGGGGTCACTTGAGCAAATTACTCAGCCTTGCCTCTGTCTCACTTTCCTTATCAGGAAAGTTGGGATAATAATGCCTACATCATAGGTTGTAATGAGAATTAAATGGGAGAAAACATTTGTGCCTCAAATATCCCCAGGCTTCAGCAGCCGATGGGTATAAATGAGGCAGTATTAACACATTGCTCACAGTCAACGCCTACATTACTTTAGGACATTTCTCTTACCCACCTCAGTCCATCCCAGCCCCTCTAGGCCACAGTCCCTGAAGAAGCCAAGCTCGCCTCATGAAAAACCAGGGATATGACCCTCCCCCATACTGAGTCACACCTAAGCTCAGAAGGACTCTGCTTATGTTTCGCAGCTAAAGAAACCCAGCCCTCCTCCAGCATCGGCTTGCAGCCTCTCTGCATAAACTGGCCTTGGCCTTCCCCTGCAGAGCCAAACACCTTGCAGTCTTCTCTAGCTCTGTCTCTGTCCTCCAGGAATCATGCCTAACTATCCTTCTCAAAGGCCTTTTCTTTCCACTGCATATCAACTCTAAACACATGCATAGGAAACTTGCAGCCCCAAAAACTGGGAACCAACCCAACCAGCCTCTGAATCCCAGTTTAGGCCCAGCTGGGCTCAGGCTGTATTTATGAAGGAACCCCAGTGTCTGCCATGTGGTCAGTGCTTAGTGATGGGGAACAGAGACGCAGACAGAGTTGTTGGCACTCTATTCAAGTTGTCTAATAGAAGACACACTCTCATCCCTCCCTCTCTCTTCTCTAGATTGCTTCTTCATCTCTGGGCTTACAGGGATGATCTTGATCTTTTCCCTTCTTTCCCCTACACCATTCACTCCTCCTTCCTGACCCCACTCTGCCTTAATGAGGATCAGGTGGGATCTCCTATTCACTGCAAGAGAACTCTGTGCGTATCAGTCCTCTAGGAGAGTGGGGCAAAGAGACCCAGAAGTCCTGTTTTGCGTGAGAGAGGCCTTACCTCTACCTATAAAGGAGATGGAGCATCTTTTGGACACTACTAAGCAAAGGGGGAAAAAAAATTATGTGAATATTATTTTCCAAAATATATTAGTTCATGGCAGAAAGTACATATATTATCAGGCAGGCATGGCCATATCACCAACAAGGGTGATTAGTTCCATCTCTCAAATTTTCTGAACCACGACCTATGAGGTCTACAGACACTGAGCTCGGCCTTCCAAGGACCCAAGCAGAATAAGACACAGTCTTACTTTCAAAGAGTTACCAGTCTACTGAGTGAAATGGTACAGGTGTCTCATGACTGTAATAGCATCAGCCTTTGCAGTGGGGTGGGAGAAGTCTCTTACATACTTCACCAGCTGAGCAAAGCAGCGTTCACACCTGTGACCTCTTTCAGACTTGCAGGTGGCCCCGGTTCTAGCATCTTGGGATGCAGCTTGGTTTGGGGGCCTCTGCTCTTGGTGCCAGCCATCTTTCCTTCCCACTGAGGAGATCTCCACCCTCCTCAAAATCCAGCTCCCACTTCTCCTGAGCCTTCCAGACTCTGCAATGTTGAGGTGCATTTTCCTGGCTCTGCCAGGCTCCCTGGGTTATTCCTGGCTCAGAAAGCTAGTCTTAAGTACAGTAAAGACCTGGGACAGGATCATGGGAAGGGAACAAAGTACAGAGGGTGGAGAGGACCCACTCGATTTCCCTCACTTACATAGTTCCATTTTCCTTCACTCTCAAAAAAAAAAAAAAAAAAAATCCCCTACGATTTTTATTCACTCACTCACTGAAAAGCTCATGCTTGCTCTTAAAGCTAAAAACTGAGGAAAGTGAACAAGACCCTGGAACTTCAGAGGTGCCCTCTGGGGTGGGGAGGGCATTTCTGGTAGAAAGAACATGCTTAAAGCATGTTTAAAGGCCCTATGGCGAGAAGAGACATGGTGTACAAGAGGAACTGAAAGAAGGCGAACGGACCAAGCTGGGCCTCGGGAGGACTGGGTGTGACTGAGTCTGTAAGGATGCAGGCAAGGGACAGACTGTGTGAGCCTTGCAGATCTCCTTAATGATTTTAATCTTTTTATTATTTTTCTAAAGAACAATGGGGAGCCACTGGAGGACCTTAATCAGGAGTGGTTATAAAGATTAGGATAGATGGAGAGACAGCTCTTCCTCTGAAAAAGCTGGAAAGGAAACAGGGTGGGTGAAGATGGAGCAAGTTGTTTGTGTGAACGGGACAGGATATTAGCCAAGATAGGCTGTTACATTGTTTTGACAAACAAAACTAAAGTCATAGAGGCTTTTAACAAAAGTTAAGTTTATTTACTGCTTATCTTATTTCCATCTTGGAACTCAGTTCCCTCAGGATTCCCAGCTGATGGAAGAACCACCCTCTTAAATGTTTCCTGCATGCCAGAGGGTCATTCGGCTCTGGGAAATCGTACCCCAGCAATTGCATGCTTTCACCTGGATGAGACACACATTGTTTCTGCTTGCTACTCATTGTGCTACTCTTCATTCACAAGAAGGACCAGGAAGCATAATCCTGGTGCTATTTGGCAGCTGGCACTAATGATTACCACGGGAGAAAAGTTGAGGGAATTCGTATTGATAGCTTCAACTTCTCTGTCAGTAGGACACAGAATCACCCTCTGAGGTAGAAGCAGGCTGAAGAAAGTAAAAAAATGGGGAAAAAACAATCTGTGGGAGATGGGAGAGGGAGCTGAACAGTAGGTCTGATAGGCCTGCCAAGACTGGGGATTGAAATTCTTTGGCAACAGACTACATTTTTAACACAAGTGGAAGATCTCCACAAACAATGGTAACGCAGAAAGTCAGTATCCTCCATAAACCTCAATTCCCTGCCATCAACTTCAAGATTCTTTCACAGACATGGGCCGGGAACACACAAAATATGCTCACAGGGCACAGCACTTGGAAAGCTCCCCTCAGAGCAGAATGCCAAGGAGAAAAGGGCAAGCTTAGAGGGGAGGGAATGGGGGACCGTTTCAACCCACATTGCCATTAGCTCTAAAGTTAGGTCAGCACCTCTTACTCTATCAGAAGTCCCTTGCCTCCTTCTATTCCAAAAATGACCGTCTTGTGCACGTTTTACAGTCATGCCATGAATGGGCCCATCTTTCCATCTGGAAAAACTCCTAGCAGATGAAAGTATTAACAGAACTTGTCAGGTAGCAGTACAGTGTTATAGCTGGGAGCCTGACTGCTCAAGTCCTCTGCCTACTAGATATGGGACATAAATTAAGTTTCTTAGTCTGCTGGCCTTCAGGGAGCTCATAGACACAGTGGACACTGCTCCAGTCCTAAAGGGCCTTCTGGCCTAAATATGTGCTCAGAGAGAAAACAATGCCAGCTGTAGCTGCACAACTGGCTGACATCTTCTCCCTAGTGCAGTGACCACGGGTAGGAACACTCAAGAGAGGGCAGATGCCCTCTGCTGGGCTCTGTTTCATTTCCTCTGTCTGCAAAAAGCGCAGGCAGGGCCAGTGAGCAAAGGGGACCTGGGGACATCAGGGCTTTCTAGAGGACGCCTGAGAGGCCAGTCAGACGCTCACATGCCCTGAGCAGACATTCTCCTACTGTGTTTTCCTGCTGAGGCATCGTTTTAACAGATGCTCAGACTTAAGAAGATCAGCGTTGTCACAAACACAGTCTGGCTGGTCAGGCACTACCCCAAACTGCACTGCAGGATGCCTGGTAGTTGGCAAACACTGTTGGAATCCATTGGTGTCAAAAGCATCAATCATCTTCCTCTTTGGGGATTCCTCTAAGCACTTCCGTGGATCTCACCTGGCCACATGCCACAAAAATCATCAATATCCATTAATCTCTTGGTTCAGAAGGGCTATCTTTTACATGAGGAAGTTTTGTTTTCTCAAGGAGCAAATCTTCAGAAGAGAAAGAATAATTCCGGCATTTAATATGTAAATATGAATCGTGATCCCTTTTCTGCCTGGAAAAACTCCCAGGAGAAGAAAAATAGAACCTGCAGGGCAGCAGTGTAGTGTCGTGACCAGGAGCCCGACTGTGCATGTTCAAGTCCCAAGTCCTTTACTTTCTAGTCATGTGGTTTAGACAAGTTATTTGGTCTCTTGGCCTTGATTTTCTCATCCATATAATGCAAACAAATTACAGTGTCTAATAAATAATAGTTAACACATGCAATGTACCTAGAACATGTTAAGTGCATAACAAATTAGCCAATGGAAACTGTTTGCCGTACTGGTTTTCTAAGCAGAACTACACTTAAGACTAAGTCAACATTTCTCAAGTCCAGCACCTTAACACTTTGGGCCAGAGAATTCCTTGCTGTGAGGACTGCCCTGTGCATTATAGGCTGTTTAGCAGCATCCCTGGACTCTATCCAGTAGCACCCTACCCCCAGCTTGTGTTACCAAAAATGTCTCCAGACACTGTCTCCAATGTCCTTAGAGGAAGGAGGGGGGGACAAATAATTCCCTGTTGCGAACCTCTTGGCTGTTTTCAGGATCCAGTCTATAACCTCTTAACTGTAGGCCCTTAAAGCAAGGATGATAGTTATCCAAGGATGTGCTGTGTCACTCTAGACCACGGGTTCCAAAACTTAGCTGATTAATGAAACCACTTGGGTGCTTTGCAAAAAACAAACCAAAGAAAGCACCAGTGCCTCAGCCTCAGAAAGACAAATACCACATGATCTCACTTATATATGGAATCTAGTAAAGTTGAACTCATAGAAGTAGAGAGTAGAATCATAGTTGCCAGGGACTGGGGAGATGGGGAGGGAGGGAATGGGGAGTTGTCAATCAAAGAGTACAAAGTTTCAGAGAGACAGAAAGATTTTGAGATTTATTGCACACCAGAGTAACTGTAATAAATAAAAACATATATTTCAAAATAAGTAAGAAAGTAAATTTTCATGCCTCACCATAGAAATGATAGGTAAGCAAGGTGATAAATATGTTAATTAGTTTAATTTAATCATAACATATTGTACACGTATATCAAAACATCCGTTGTACTCCATAAATGTATACAACTATGATTTGTCAAAAAAAAAAAAAATGCCTGGGCTGGGTGCAGTGGCTCATGCCTGTAATCCCAGAACTTTGGGAGGTCAAGGTGGGTGGAGAACCTGAGTTCAGGAGTTCGAGACCAGCCTGGCAAACATGGTGAAACCCCATCTCTACTAAAAATACAAAAATATGCTGGGTGTGGTGGTGGGTGCCTGTAGTCCCAGCTACTTGGGAGGCTGAGGCAGGAGAATTGCATGAACCTTGAAGGCAGAGGTTGCGGTGAGCCGAGATCGTGCCACTGTACTCCAGCCTGGGCAACAAGAGCAAAACTCTGTCTCAGAAAAAAAAAATGCCTGGACCGCATCCACAGAATTTGTAATCCAATTCTTTTGGGTGGGAGCACAGCAATTAGTGTTTTTTAAAGGCTCTTTAATGATTCTACATTTTGCAGAGATGAAGCTCTTAGATGGTGAACTCTTGGTTCATTTAGATCTCTGAAGGCTGGGAACAGTACATGCCCTGCATGCAATGTGCAGCCTCCATATGGAGTAAATAGATGATGTGTTCAGTGGGAAGCTGGAGGCTTTGATGCTTCTCTAAGTACCTGTAACTCCCCCTTGGAATTAAAAGCCTATGTAAACAATCCAGATGATGTTCCAGGCTGGCCCTAGAGTATAGGGCTATCATCTCCATATCCTTCATTGCTGACGCGTGTCCCTTTGGGGTTTGTCACTCTGGAAAAGAGCTATCCAGGAAAGCCCCAACACCAGTTCTGGCCTGGTAGTTGCCCGGTAGTTGCCAAACACTGTTAGAATCCATTGGTGTTGAAAGCATCAGTCATCCACTTGTGGTGGTAGTCCATCTCTAAAATTACCACCATAAGCCTGGTTGTCTTAGAGATGAAGCAGAGAGGTGAGTAGCTTCCAGGGTGACCCTGCACAGTCAGGGAGAAACAGTGGGGCCTTTGCCTCCAGAGGGGAGCTCAGATTGCTAGGGGCTCCACAGTGGGTCTCAGGAGTGCTCCCTCCACTCATGAGCCTGAGTTGCTGCCCCATATCCACACTCTGCCAGCTCAGCTTTAGAGGGTGGAAAGGGACAAACTGCCTGAGCTCCTCTTTGCCTTTCTTCTGGCATTCTGTAAATCACCTGACGTAACTTTCTCTGATGTGCAGATGCTACTGTTAATTTGCAAAATATATTTCAGATCCTCAAAGTAAGAGTTGTCACAACAGGATAGAAAACTATTGCTTTTTGCCTGTTTTGCTACCTTTTGTTCAGCTGTTTCAATACCTCAGTAGTTGAATGAAAGGATAATCCTTTAAAGTATTTTTCTTCTTCTTGGTTACCATGTCTCCTAACCCACACAGACTTAGCTTGTATAACAATCATTATGTTCTTACTGTGCTGCATTTGCTAAGATAGTCAGAGCCTGAGTATTATTACATCTTGATTTGGGGGCTAATAGGAAGAGAGGAATCGGAGGAGCATTCAAGGGCAAAACATAAATCCCCCAATGCCCCACACAAAATAGATGCAAATCAGATGCATTTACTAGCCCAAAGTGGAAAGCACCACAAGAGCCATCTTCAAATTGTCACTTTTATCCCAAAGTCAAACAGGTCTTAGGAATTACAGTCTTCCCCAAGGATCTGTGACTAACTCTGATAGTTCAGCTAAAGACCATCTACACATTTCTATCTCATTATTTCTTTACCAGATGCTCATATATGAATTTAGAGTTTTAATGAGCATTTGATCTTTCAAATATTCCTCCCAATATGTACCACATGCATTACTCTTTTATTAACATTCATCTGCCTAAGGTCACTTGCAAATTTTCTTGATGGAAGGGGAGTTTTGTAAGTGTAATTGCAGATGAAACTTTTTGCTTAATTTATGTTTTAATTTATGTAATCCAAGCCACAGTCATATCTTGCCTGGATGATTAGAATAACATCTAACTGTTCTACCTACCTCTTTCCTCTCCTTTCCTCCTCCTCCTCCTCCTACACACACACACACACACACACACACACACACCACTGAATTTTTTTTTTT
>NW_012114511.1:1456903-1497857 GCF_000951035.1 Colobus angolensis palliatus | reverse complement strand
TTTTTGAGACAGAGTTTTGCTCTTGTTGCCCAGGCTGGAGTGCAATGGCGTGATCTCGGCTCACTGCAACCTCCACCTCCCAAGTTCAAGTTATTCTCCTGCCTCAGCCTCCTGAGTAGCTGGGATTACAGGCATGCACTACCACACCCAGCTAATTTTTGTATTTTTAGTAGAGACGGGGTTTCTCTGTGTTGGTCAGGCTGATCTTGAACTCCCAACCTCAGGTGACCACCCCCACTCGGCCTCCCAAATTGCTGGGATTACAGGCATGAGCCACCATGCCCGGCCTGATTTTTTTTTTTTTAAGTAATCAGATCATGTCATGCCCACAGTTAAATCTTCCACCTAAGCATGAACAAGCCAGGCATAGTCTCTTCCCTCAGGAAGTTCATAGTCTAATAATTATCACTGCTAGAAGTAGAGCCTGAAACAAGGATTTTTTTGTTTCTTGTTTTTGTTTGTTTTTGCAAGTGATTCATCAAAAGCATGATCTTGGGGGAAACCTGCATTGAAGGGGCAGAAGCAGAATGGGGCAGGAGAAGAAACTAAGCTAAGAGAGGGTTTCAGAAAAGTCTAACTTCAGCTTGACTTGGTGAGGAGCCTGGGAATCTGAGTAGCACCACAGACTTGTCCCATGTTAAGGCAAGGGGGTTGGCCTTTTGTACACTTACACCAGCCACTCATTAGTGGCAGGTTGCCCCAAGGGGAGGGCATTACCTCTTGGGGAATTCTGGGCAAAGTGGTTTCCCCTGGCTTTGGGGAATTTGTGGAGATGGGTGTTTCTGAGTCCCTAGTAGCTGGAGGTGGGTGCACCTTCTTTCTAATGAGGATCTTGGCAGGACACTAGCATCTTTTTGCCCCCGAAAGCACTTAAAATCCAACTATTAACAATGGCCTACAAGGTGCTGCATGACCTGGCCCTTGCCTCCCTATCAAACTCACCTCACACCAAGCTCCCTCCTGCTCACTGATCTCCAGCTGCACTGCCTGCCTCTGTTTCGTCAGCACTCCATGCTAGTAGTTCCTGCCCAGGGAAGTTACTGGTCCCTTTCCCTCAGGTCTCTGCTGGCTGGATCCTCAGTGTTTGAGTCTCAGATCCATAGCCTGCTTCTCAGAGGGACCTCCTGACCACCCGATCTGAATGTGGTCACCATGTTGTCCCCTCCCTCATCAGCCACTGTCTATCCCAGTGAATATCATTTGTTTCTTTTGTTTACTTGTTTATTGTCTGTTTCCCTTAATTCTGTGGCAGCAACTCACCACTGTATCCCCAGCCTAGAGCATACCCAGGCAAGTAGAAGATTCTCAAAAATATTTTCTGAATAAGTGAAAAATGGAATAAATAAATGAATGTGTAGCACCTGAGTTTTCTTCCAGTTTTGTTTTCCTGAAATACAACAAAATCCCAAATTCAAGATGAGATTCCTTCCTAAATGCTGTTGAGGAAACTCACAGAGCTCTCTTGAGGATCAAAATGAGATGAATAGGAAAGCAGCCCATGATGTGGCAGTGGATTAGATGTCATTTGTCTCATGCTTGAGGCCCTATGACTATTGTCACTGAGTCCATGGAAACTCAGAACATGAGTAATGACCTTAATTTACTTAAAAACAACAACAAAAAGGAAAGGCATTTACATACAAAATATAGTTTAATAAAATTATTAAGAATTTGGTCTCCAAATTGCATCTGAATAAATTACAAATTAATGTTTAGAAAAAGATTTGTATAATTATAATAATATATTTGGGTAATGAGTATACTTATTACGGAAGTATAAGTATTACAAATTAATATTTTTATAGCCATTACATACTTAGTATATATGTATATTTGTGCAGTAAGTATGCTTATCACAAATGAATTCATCTTTTTATGCTTATTATTCCCTACTAAACCCATCAGATGCATCATTGCCTGACTGCTATGCTTACTCCTCTTCTGATAGGTGTTGCTAGGCAGATGCAAGCTTGAAGAAGGAGGGGATCATCCTGTGACACCCATTATCAGCTACATCTGTGGACAATATAAAATAAATAAAACCCAGCCCCGGTTTGTCAGGAACTTTCATCCTAACGGGTTACAGAGATCTGAATCCGGCCCTTTATCAAACAAGTAAGGAAAGACTAATCCAGATGAAAATGGTATGGGAAAACATGGAACAGAAGGAGGTTCATGGCTTCTGAGCCAGGCCATGAAAGGGGGATCAGAGCTCAAAAGCAAAGGGGGAACAAAGTCATTCCGGGAAGAGGAAGCCGTGGGGGACCTACAAAGGTGTGATCACGTTTAGGGACTTGCAGGTGTCCTGCAGGTAGATTTATGGGAAGAAAGGAGCTTGGGAAGAGGAGGCAATTTGAGATAGGAGAACAGGAACCCCGGGCAGGGGCAGAACGCCTGGCTGGGGAGGCGAGGCCAGCATGTGGGCTGTGAAGAGGGCCAAAGGGCTCAGCTCCATTCCATATGGAACAGGGCCTCCAGGTTGTCTGCATTTCTGATTTCACTGATTTTATTTATTGAACAAACAACATTATAAAAATAAGGAAGCTATTTAAAAGAAAAACGACGGTATACAATCATGTGCCCCATATATCAATTATTTTTATTTGTTTATAGGTTTCCAATTTTTTCCCATATGCAGACATGTATTGGCATGCATACAGCTATAGGGTAAATAATTTTGTGATTTGATTCACCAAGCAGTAGAATGTAAAAATTTATTTATGCTTCCTATAATTATTTTGTTGATGCTAGCATGAGATTGAAGTACCGTTGTTAACATTTTCTCTACTGTTGAGCATTCATTTTAAAATATATTTCTATTTACTTTTATCTGCATACATAAAGTTTTCTTTCCTTCTTTTCTGTTATTTCCTTAAGTTGAATTTCTGAGAGTGGGGCTACTGGGTCAAAGGGCATAAATATTTGCTATAGTTCTTGAAATATATTGCAAAATTATTTTCCCAAAGGACTATATTATTTTTCGGTGCCACCAGTGGTATACAACTGACCTGGTTTCATCAGCACTTTACAATCACTGAGTATTATTAAGATTGTTAGTATTATTCCCCCCTAATTTAATAGATGTAAAATACTATCTTTGCGTATTTTAAAATGCATTCCTCTGGTTACTAAGCAGACAAGTATTTTTCTATGTGAATCCTGCCCCACCCCCAGCTATCCACCACACCACACCACAAATATCCTTAGCATTGCCATACTGGAGCCTTACCACTTTCCATGTCAACTTGTATGATTCTTGTGTGATCTAGAACTTTCTACACATTTGTGGCCAAGTTAATGATATGTTAGAACTGTAAGTAGCTTCACTTCAGTAATACAGTTCTAGTGGTAAGGTTTGATGGCGTATACAGGAAAGGGAACTAACTAAAATACTATTAGAGGTGTCCATTAGGAAGTGATGAGAGCCTAAGGGCAATGGCTGAGTTCAAAGAAGGAACACGTATATCGGTCCCTTTGGAGGCAGAAAATAAGGCTTTGCAATTTAGGAGACAAATTCAGCCTATATGCTTCTGTGGCTGAGTATGGCCTAACAACCACAGGATAAACTACTCAGATTCTCCTACAGAGATTGCAGAGATTAGGGGCATTCCCTAGATTACCCTAACAGAGATTTGATTTAGATGAGGGAGGGAACTGGAGGCCATTGAGAAGCCTAGAGGACATGGTGGTAAGCTGAGGCAGATGAGCTCTAGCAGCCTGAAGGAGGCCTGGGCCACAGTGGATGGTGAGGGGACTGGGGCACTGGGGACTACTGGAGCTAAGCCAAGCTCACCCTGCCTAGCAGGCAGCCAGAAGAATTCCCAAGATAGGGAAGGACCAATGAACTGGCAGAGCACGGTGTTCTTGTCCAGTCCACAGATAATATCAGAGATGCTAAACCTCTCACCAGATCCACAGCCAGCCCTCCTGATACAGTTTTCCCCAGATTATTTTTAATAAACGCAACATAATACTTGTTTTTCTAATAAGGACCTTCAGTCAATCCTCCCAGCACTCTGGAATGACCTGCATTTTGGGGCCCATTTTGGGACCTTTATTCAAGGTCCTTATTAGAAAAGGTGAAAAGGACATGTTAAAGTGTTGGCTAATTTGGAAGAGCTGCTTGCAGTAACCATCAGGCTGAAATTCAGTGAAATTAAAACCCATTAGGGAGAGTTTGCAAAGACAAAGTTCCAACAAGCAACTCTATTAGCATCAGTTACGGATCCTTAGCTGATAATAAACCACTGCCCAGAGAAATCTGACTTCTTCTTATGAGGGCAGGGTACACATACACATATGTCATATTCTATCACAATTGTAACTGGTTATTATATTTACAGATGGTGCACAAATATCCTGAAGGTCCCTTACATGGTTGTTAAAGATTTCTTCCTGAATTAATTGACTCCTTCCCAGACAATCAAAGGCTGTGTGTTAAAAAACAGACCTTTCAGCATGATGTGAGCGAACGGCCCTGTGTGGAGTGGTGGTTAAGAATCATCAGCTCGGGCAAATTGTTTAACTTTGCTTTTCCCTCATCTCTAATGTGGGGATGACACTACTTGCTTTATAAAGTTCCAGTACATAGTAAGTACTGGACAAATTCTTCCAGGAATTATTCTGCTCCATAGCCAACACTAGTTAGGGGACCAGCTGTGTATCACCTGGGTGGCAGACAAGGCACAGCCCATTCCATGTTGTTACACTCTATTACTAGAAAAAAAATCTCTATTTCTAACCTTAACCTGTTCTGTCAAAATTAACATTTTATTATATTATTAAAATGTTATGTATAATCCATATATATGTGTATATATAGCATTAAATGTGTAATGACTGGAGAAACAGGCATAACCAGCATGAATTTGCTTTGTGCCTCTTGCTGGTAAGATATCTCAAATATTAACTGCTGCTTGGTGTAGTTCAAGCTCTGGAGTAGGCATGTCTGGGTTCACATCCTGGCTGTGTGACCTCGGATGGGTTACTTGGCCCTCTGCCTCAGTTTCCTCCTTTGTAAAAAAAAAAAAAAGATCTAGTGATTGTGCTAATGATGGAATTGTTGCAAGGATTAAATTGATCAATACATGAAAATCATTTAGAACAATGTATGGCACATCATATCCAATAAATGTTGGCTCTTAGCATTTTAAAATTTTTCTGAACTATATGAAATCTGGCTCAGTGTCTCCTGCCCAGATTGGAAGGAACTTTGGTCTCAGTCATTCTGGGAGCACCTTTTTCTGTGTTGTACCACAGACCTGAAGACTCACTTGTGTATCTAAAGGAGAGCTCTTGGTCTATGCCCTTCTCCTATGGACACCTGATGCCACTAACAAGTGCTGATCACCACAATCTGTTCTAAGCTGTGACTCCATTTTACTCGTTCAACAAAGGGTTTTTGCTTTTCTTTTTTCTTTTTTTTTTTTCACCCATTGTGTTCCTGACACTATAGCAGGTGCTGGGAATAAAACAGAAAAACAAAACAGAAAAGAAGTAACCCTTTCCTCCTGGAGCTTCAAATGAAGCAAGACCCCTGAGTCAGGCTGGTGCTAGGGCCCTCTTCAGGATTTCCACAAAGAAGACCCTTGTCATTTGGTCAATCCTCTCAGCGCTCTGGAATGATCTGCATTTGGGGGTCCATCTACCTCCAAGGCAGGGAGTTCAACTGGAACTTGATGCCTGCCACCCCACGGAAGACATTCAAACCCCACTCCCCTTTCCTGGTCTCAGGAAACATCTCTCCAACACCAAGGACTCTCTTCCAGACCCTCCTCTTCACCGAGCCCCAATCCCCCCAAAAAACCTGCATGTGATATTCAAAACCATTCCTGAAATCTCAAGAAATGATTAACTTCTTCCTCAGCTACAACCACCAGAACACAGAGCCCTCCTGGTCACCTCCTAAGGAGGTGGAAGGCAAAATGTCACTCATTCTTCTATGATGAATTTTCAGGCAAGAAAACAAGACAGGCTCATCTCCCAGGAAGGTTATTCAGACACCCAGACACACAGACTGGGTCCAGGGAGGCGAGTGTTCGTGGCTTAAGGAGCGGTAGGCGGCATCTGGACCACAGTGCTGTCAAAGGGAAGGAAGACACAGAACAGATTTGTGTGTCTGGCAACCAGAAGGAAATTAACAAGATTTTGAGACAGTAGTTTCAGCAGAGTTTAAGAGCCAGATTTCAGTCGGTCAGGAGGCCATAGGTAAGTGCAGCTAACAACACAGGTAAGTGCAGCTGTTGTTTGTGAGATGCTTCTACCTCTCAGAAGGGAGAGGAGCAGAGAATGAACATCAAGGCAGAAAGGAGATGAAGACTGAGGATGGAGTTCTTGCCCCACAGGCCCATGGAGAAGGAGACAATGTGGAGTGCTGAGAACTAGAAACTGATGGGCGGTGTTCGACTTATCTTTCGGTGCATAAAACTTGGTGGTTTGGAAAAGAATCAATCATTTTATTTACTCACAATTCTGTAGGGCAGGCAATCAGGCAGGATTCAGCTGGGATGTTCTTATGCTAAAATCATTTGTTCAGCTGTATTCAGTTGGCGGTTTGACTGAGATGGAAGATGTCAGAAGGCTACACCCACATTGCTGGCACCTCAATGCTTCTTTATTTTGTCTCTCTCCCTGCACATGGATATTCTGAGCTTCCTCACAGCATGGGGGTCTCAGGGGAGCTGAACTACAGCATGGCAGCTGCCTTCTAAGAGGTAGCTTTCTCAGGAGATACTGAAGATGTCTAAGGCTCAGTCTTGGAAAGTGTTGCAGCATCCTCTTCAAAGTAAGTCATTAAGAGTTATCCCAGCTTCCACCACAGGGATTTAGACCCACCTCTTGATGGAGGATTGTCAAGGTCTGATTCCAGAGCATGTGGGATGGGAGATGTTGTCGTCACCATCTTTGGAAATGCCGTTTACCTCAGGAGGAGAGAGGAGTGAGAGTTCCTAGTTGTGGGAGTACACTGTGGAATCAAAGAGATGAGTTGTGGATTCATTTATAAATTCGTGCATTTGACAACTATTTCTTGAAATTATACTATGTACTGGACACTGTTCCAGGTAGTACAGGTGCAATGAGGCAAAAGAAAAAGTCCTTGCTCTTATAAAGCTTGTGTTCTAGTACAGAGACAGACAATAAATACTTAATAATCTCTAGAGGTTGCCAAGTGATATAACAAAGCAGGGTTAGAGGACAGGAGGAACCGAGTAGGGGGCACAAGGAAGGCTTCTATTTTGGGCAGGGTTGTCAAGGAAGGCCTTGGTGCATTTCAGGAATACGTGGAGGGGCACTGAGGCAAGAACTAGACTATCAAAAGCCTTATAGGCATGGGAAGAAATGTGAATTGTTTTTTCTAAGCATAGTTAGCAGCCATTCATCTGGTCTCTTGTTCAGCTGGGAGATTACAAAATCTATCATCAGCCTTGTATCCTCTGACTCATCCTCAGGCCACTGGGCTTCCCTTCTAGATCCTTAGAGTCTGAGGGTAGTGTCTTTACTATAGGTTTGACATTATAGTGGCTAGAAGCCATCCAAATTTGGTCTGGAAAAAAATGTTTAAAAAATCCTGCATAGCTCCAGATGGCTTTGTAAATTAAATTAGACCCACACTGGCCCAGGAACTTTCTCAATCATAATTACATTAGTGATCATTAACATTTAAAGAGGCTGCAAACAGAATACTGGATATTGCAATAAATTATCATTGTCCACTGGGCAGGTTCCATGAATCAAGTGTCCCTGGAACCTTTTGAGACTATCTGATGCTGCAATTTAAATGGAGGATGTTGTTCTGCTTCTTTGTACATGGGGGCAAGAGTGAGAGCAAGTGCATGTGCAGAAAAAATCCATGCTATGCATATCTGGCCTGTATGTCCAAACTAACAGTCTGTTACCACTCTGCCTGGCTCCCAAGGCACCATACTTTTCCAAGTCAGGTTTAGTCTTCATCTTAGCACGACTCACAAGACCCATTACTCCTCAATGGTCCAGCCACCCTGAGCTACCTACATCTCTCCTAATATGACAGGCTCTGGGGCTTCAGTAATAACAGCAACAATAACAACAATGTTTTAAGTTCTTAATCTGTGCCCTTTACCATGCCAAGAGCTTTGAATATACTCATTCAGTGTGTCATCAATATTGTCATCTCTGCTTTACATATGAAATAGACACAGATCAGAGGTGAAGTAACTTGCTCAATCTCACACAGCCAGTCACAGGCGGAGGCAAGATTTAAGCAAGCACTGACTCTGGAGCCCAAATGTTTTGCAGCTCCTTCTTCTCAGCATGCCCTTCTTCTCTCGGTGGCCTGGGTATAGCTTTCACAACTCTGCACAAAAATCCTTCCCTCAACAAGGCATTCCTCACTGTCCCTCCACATTCCTGCTTAGGCTGGGTGCCTCTTCTCTGCTGTTCCATGACACCCCTGGTTAACTCCTGCTAGGGCACTGTTGGAGCTACACTGAACTTGCCTATTTAACTGTCTCTCTGACAGGCATTGAGGGCAATGAGAGCCAGGACATTATTATCAACTTCTGTGTCACTAGTGCCTGGCTCAGTAGATATTTGTTGAATGAATGGATGCATAGATAGATTTGAGTGTAGGTAGATGTGGCTTTAAATATATCACAATATCCAATGGGAATCAGTTTTTACTTCTAAAACATATTAACATTCTGGGAGAAAGAGATTTTATTTGCCATAGGTTGATAAAAACCAACACTCAAAGTATGACCAAAATTGACCCAACTCATTAAGAAATTTATATAGGTGTGTGAATATTCACGCACATGTGCACACATACACACATATCATGGTGTGGAGGTTGGTCCCTCAATGACAAAGGGAGCAAAAAACAAACACAAGTGCCCAGGGTACCTTACCCTTGAATGCTGAGTATTCATATCCTCATCTGATATCTGAGAATAGAAAATCAGAGGTCTCCTGCATGAACAGAACATGCCCTTTACCAGAAATAATGTTTCCCAGTTTTGAGGTATGATGAATTTCCACACTTCTCGGATAAGTGAAGACAGCAATTGAAGTTGTCAAAACTGAAGCCTTGGATGGCAGAGGCAGCACCAAGAGGGCAGAAGTATTCGAGAGTAGGAGTGGCAGGGTGATAAATGGAATTAGGCGATGCCCTTTAAAAGTGCTCTGTGCACTCTACATGTGAAGAGTTACAGTGTTTGTTGGAGGAGAGTGGATGTCCATCGATAGGCACACCCCATTGTTTGCATAAGGCCCAGAATCACATGAAAATGAACTAGAACTTTGTCTACATGGGTCTTTGTTGGTCAGGTTGGTGCTGGGAAATGAAAGGACAGGAAATAAGGTTAAAAATTCCCAGAAGTAAGACCTAAGTGTGAAGGATGAGCAAGGGTTCTGAGCTCAGACCCCTTTCACCTCTCTTCTCACAAACCAAAATGAGCTATGTGCAGGGAGCTAGGAATACTGGTTCAGGATTTTACAACTCTCTTCATCCTGCCTTAGTGGGAGGCTAACTCACACTCAGATGGAGGTAAAATTAACTATGACAAGTAATCCTCATCTTGGAATTATCAGAAGTGGATTCATGCAGGCCTGGAGCCCGGGAAAGAGAATCTGTGGAATAATGGAAGGCATTACTTCACTCTGGGTTTCACTTCCAGCAACTCTGTTGGGGGACTGCCCTTTTAGAAAAGATGGGCATGAGAAGAGACAGGCATTTCTGGGGGAAAATAGGCATTTCTGGGAGATCTGGAGACAGGAGCAATGGAGAGCAAGTGAGATAGGAGCACTGGAAAGCAAGCAACTGCCTTTGCAAAGAAATCAGACACCGCACACACCAAGGAGGCATCAAGGTCCAAGGAACCCAGCAACTTTCACCATGTGGGCCCATCAACAGAACTGCAGGAGAAAGTTGGCCCCTGAGGACACAGCAGACGGCAGAAAACTGGTCATACAACAGCATGTGTCCCAGGAACTGGCCTGGCCCTGCCCGGGGCTCATTCAGGAAGGGAGGAGGGAGGAGCTGATGTCCTGCACTTGGTACACTGAGTGACAGGTAGAGTGACTTGAGTAGGAATACACAGGAGGCTATCATGAAACAATCCCCTGTTGTCCAGCCTGGAAAGACTCAGAACCATCAAGATTAGAGAATTATCAGGCTTCCCAAGGGCAGGGGCCATGGCCATCTTGTTCACTGTGTCCTCCATTCCTAAAAGTTCTTGGTACCCGGTAACAATAGGCATTTAATATATGTCTGGTGGGGATGGATGACTGTCTGCCAATGGTATTAGGTTTGTGCTAACCAGCTGCCAAGACCTGGCACATTTGGGTTACACACGTTATTTTTAATGCTTGAGCCAATGTCTATACCCTTATTTTGCATTTATGTCTCACAATATCAAAATACTGGTAATAAGAATATTTATAACTTTAAGAATTCAAAGGTTAAAATTTAAAATTAGTAACCCTAAATCTTGAGTGTATTTTGAGTATAAAACAATACACAAATGAAAGCATCAAGTAAAAACAAAATATGAGCAAAATAGATGTTATACATACATCAGCATTATAATATAAATTCACAGGAGCTAAACTGAATTTTAAAGTGTCATTTTAAAATAATTATGTAAAAATAAAATATAAAATGTGATTCTGAAAAGTAAATAACTCATGACTGAATTACATTCACATTTCTCTGAAAGAGAAATTTAGAAAATGTAGAATTATAAAGGGATAGTTCTAAGTAAGCTCCAAATAGTTCCCTCTGATTCCTTCATCTGCCTGCAATTGACCTAATATTTTATTTGATAATATGAGGGAATCTCTTTGAAAAATGTATGACCACCACACCCCATCCCTGTTCCATCAACCTAGGACCACCATTTTTGTACTGGTCAGACACTGTGGTTTATATTTAAAGAAAACATTCCCACTCTGCCTTTTTTCATTTAATTAAATATAAACACAGATTCCCATGCAGATTTCCTGTATCAATATTAATACCTTTGGATGTGTGTTCTCCTTGTTGATAAAGTTTCTGAACTAGAGTAAGAATTATTCATGCAAGAAAAACTGCTTTTAATGATAATCAAGTTTCTCTACTTTAGAGTCACAGAAAGTAGATGAATACTCTGTGAGCACATCTTTAGTTGATTAAAAAATTTGATGCATGATATAAGTGATTTGTATTTCAGAAATATTATACCAATTAAAAAGCAGTATGTTGGTAAACAGAAGTTTGCTGAGTTTAAAAATTGCACCGTAAACTAAAAACTGGAACTGCATTTTCTAAACCCTTGAAACCTCCCTTGAGTTAGTCATCATTATGGACATTCCATAAGTACAGAAATAGAGACCTAAGCAATTAAGCTACTCAGTTCCTCAGCAATCAGTGGTGGAGCTTGTATTGACACCTGGGCAGGCTGACCCAGAGCCTGTGCATGTTCCCAACCCCATGAACGTTTGCAACCAAGGCACAGCACAGCCACCAGCAAGGCCTGCAGAGTTGTGGAACCAACTTGGGAACATTATCCAGTCAGAACTCAGGCTCAGGGAACTGCTGCTCTTCCTAGTAAGATGTCAGTGTCAGGTAGGATTTTGTCATGCGACTTGAAATCCTAATTAGGTCCTTCAGCAAAGTGATTGTTTAAATGGAGTCTGCACTTTTCAAGGCTATAAATCTGAGCTTGGGTGGCCTCCACATTAACCTGGGTCCTGACAAAGAAGTGATCAGGCACTTGAGCCATCATGGAATCAGCTGCTTCTATTCTTCTCTATATGTAGAAGACAGAGCCCAGGATGTCATCTTCAGCAGGATAAAGTTATCAAGAAAAGTGGCTTCAAGCCCTTCTCCTTGTGTATTTCTGATTTTTATCTCTACTGAGACTTGGCTGACCAACAGGCAGAAGGGCAGAGAGAGATGAGAGTTCTAACAGCATCTCAAATGGTGAGTCCCCTGGCCTTTGTGGAGTTGGAAAAATCACCATAATCCCTTGTGCTTTGGTGTTTCAGTCTGATTTTAAATCTACCTTGAGGAAATATAGGGTAAATGTAGTTCAAAATACTATCTTTGATGTCAGACTGGCCTGGGTTCCAGTCCAGACCCTGTCATCATAATCACTTTTGTGACTGATGGTAGACGAGTTACTTAATCTCTCTGTCTAAGGCCTCCATATTTAAAACAGAGATTTACCAACTCCACCTTAAAGAACTGATGTGAGGGTTAAATAATATAATGACTGGTAAGCACAGGGCCTGACACAGAATAGTGCTCAACAAATGTCAGTGATTCCTTATTGTTAAATAAATATTTTCTGGATCAATGTCAGTTTACAGTGGTACATGGCATACATAAAAATTAAATAATCCTCATCTAATCCAAGAGATAATCTTCAAACCTTATTTTGGACTCATATTTCAATCTTTTCCTACACAAGAAGATGAGTACCTGGTTTAGCTTTTATGCCCTTTTCCTGCGTGCCTTTTAGTAAAGATGTGAAGACACTTAAGTGTTCATCAGGCCCTGAGTAACGGGATTTGTTACATTTAGAAATTATTCTAGGATGATGAGAAAATCATGGAGAAAATCTTAGGGGATTCAAAACACTCAGTTTATCAATCACTCAACAGAAGTTTATTGAGCACCTATTACATGGAAAACATAAGGCTGTACACTCTTGGAGATACCTAGACAGTTGGTTCCTTCAAGATTAAAAATAACAGAAAAGACCAGACGTAGTTACAAGAGTATATCTATCCACAACTTGACCTATGAACCATGATTACCAAGTGAGTGGGCTACAGAATAAGACCCATAGGTATCCAAGATGTCTTTTGGGGGCTGAGGAACTTGGTGGGACTTGGAGGTAGACAGGAAGTTGGGTGTTTTTTGTTTGTTTGTTTTCGACGGAGACTTGATCCATCGCCCAGGCTGGAGAGCAGTGGTGCAATCTTGGCTCACTGCAGCCTCTGCCTCCTGGGTTCAAGCAATTCTCCTACCTCAGCCTCCCGAGTAGCTGGGATTACAGGCACCAGCCACCATGTCTGGCTAATTTTTGTATTTTTAGTAGAGATGGGGTTTCACCATGTTGGCCAGGCTGGTCTTGAATTCCTGACCTCAGGTGATCCACCCACCTCTGCTTCCCAAAGGGGAAGTAGGGTCACGAAGGCTGCTGAGGCATTAAACCAGAGAGGAGCAAGACGGACGTTCTTTGAACATAGACAGGGGGTGGCTACATATGCCATGTCTGGGAACAGCATGTAGAGCAGCGTGGCTATATGGTAAGGCTCAGGAAGGCGAGGAGTTGAAAATAATCCAAGAAAATTTGCTGGACATGGCTTCCATTTCTTTGATTTCAGGTTAGGGCATAGCCTCGGGTAGGGTGGAGAGAGTTGCTGCCAGGTATGGAGGGTGGCCTCTTTGTGACACTGTGAAAGGGTAGAGGCAGTCATTTGGAGCCAGCCAGAAGCTGACTCAGCCTTCCATGGGACTCTGGCCATGACAACATAACCAGACTGGAAACCCAGTCACATCAGCACCCTCTGAGCTGTCTACTCTGAGAGGACTTCTGGTGAGTGCAGGAAAATGCTTCTACCTCCAGAAAGCCCTGCCACAGCTCCTGCCTTCGCACCTGCACTCAGGAAATGGCTTGCCTCCAGCTCTGGAAGAAGTCCAGGCACCCTGAAACTGAGACATAGGCTAGTTCATTAAAGACTTTCTTCACCAAAAAATCATTCTCTGGTCAGAGAGATGCTGCTGAGTCACAGGCACAGTCCTCAAAGCAACCCAACAATTAAGGCATTTGTGTAAGTAATCTCTGTTGGTCTAGAAAATTGGAGGTTTGCTTAAAGAGAGGTGGCAGACAGTTTTTTTGTGTCCTGCTATCCCTGGGATACAGGAACAGAGAGCTGTCTTTGAGAATAATGGAGCAAGATACCTAACGTAATAGTTGATATTGAATATCCATGGGAATGAAGAGCCTGCAGAGAGGCCCATCTCCTTTTGCTACCCAGTAGACTTCCAGAAAGGCTCAGTCAGCAACTGCTGGCAGAACCCCCAGCTGTAGAAATAACCAAGAAGCATTCCAGAGTTAGCTGGGATCAGGGGTGCACAAGTGGAAGAGGAGTCAGGGGATGGTAGAATCGAGTGTCAGACATCTATAGAGGCATCCAAATAGAATCTCCCAGCAATGAAGGAGCTGTGTGACAGATGCTCAGGTGATCAAAAAATGGGAAATTTTGAAGGCAGTGCTGCAGAAAGGTGAGTGGGGTGGTGTGCCTAGGCAGAGTGTATGAAATAACCCCAAGTTGTAGCCCAAAATCCCCTTGAGCTTAGTTCCAACCCCTGCCCCTCTCCTTGGTTCATTTCTTGGGGCTCATTTCTTCAGATGATGCTGTGAATTTTTTCCTGGTTCATCTCTTTAAACTCCTAGCTCAACTGCCTTTGGGAATTAAGGAAGTAGTTGTTGTTGTTTCTTAATCTCCTGGCACTTCTACAGTGAAAATAAATTCAGCAGTCATGAATTCAATCATTTATCTGTTCACCGTGTCTCCCAGCAAGCCACTTTCAGCCTCTGGTACCCACATGCCTCTTCCAGATGTGGTGGCATGCAGAAGTGCAGGGAGTCGGCCACCTCACAGGGGCAATGAGGAAGGAAGGCAATTTTGGTCCTGTGGATGGCACCAGATTTGCAATCTGAAAGCAGAGAACTCTGGCCATGCCATTTACTCAAACAGTGCCCATTCATGAACAACATGCTAACGACCACAGGAGCCCTCCAGGAGTTTTCTCTCCAGCAGGGGATCATGCAGAACTATAAGTACAATGAAAGGGAGTGACTAAGAATTACTTGAGAGAAAAGAAAGAAAGACTGTCACCTGAGTGGGGCAGAGTCAGCCTTTCGATTACAGAAAATTCTGTCTCAGTGTCCCCTCCTATCTCTCCCTGCAGGTCCACTCCTCTCCAGACCCTCCCTCACCCAGCTCCTTGGACAGTCCATCTCAGTTACAAATGTAGTTTGATTTATTTTCTCTTAAGAGCCTTCTCAGCCCCATGTGAACTCCTTTGCATATTCTCGGCTCCAGCCATTACAAACTGCCTACTACCATGAATGTGAATCATGTCGCTGGGAAAATCTAGGCAGCCACATCAGTTCTTCCCTTGAAGAATTCTCCTACAAGTGTGCCACGCTCTAGGCAGGAATGGCCTAGGCATAGCTCTTGGTGGCACCCATCCTTTGATCATTCTATCCTTTTGTGAGCAAGATGCCAAAGAAAAAAAGCCCAAGACAACACCAATTTTCTGAGTTCCTATTCTATTCTAGCTATAAGCTTTTCTTCCATCAGTTCCTCTCTGACTCTGCTTTTGAAAATCCCAGTCACACCCCAAGTTCTTCCTGCCTTTGTTCCTTAGCTGTGTGCCCTTTTGGGTAGAGTTTTCTTTGTGTCCTGTGTTGGTGTGCTTCATTTGCTACTCTCATCCTCCTTGGGTCAGGGATGATATTTTTTCATGCTTCAAAATCACAGGGGAAAAAAAATCTTTTGATACACATTGAACTGTCTTTGAAGGGCTGCCACAAGTACAGAATGGCACCCAGATAGAGGTAAACAGCAATTTGGGCTTCAACCATCCACAGCTGTTATCTTATTACATCATAAAGTCTACCTACAAACAAATAGCATGTCTGAAGCTAGGTTGCTTTATTATAGAGGGATAAATGCAGCTGTGGAAATTAGCAAAGGTCCAATCAGAGGAAGACAGAGCCCCAAGAGACCCCTCTGTTTTAACTGGGACCACTGTCTTCCTCTGAGGCAATCAAGGGAGACTGGGGAATGGTCGCCACTGTGTTCTCTCTCAGAGCTTCTGCTTTTCTGGCCTTCTGCCCAATCTGTGGTGCTGACCTGTCTGCCAAGAAGCAGCAGCAGAAGCATGGGACAGGCTCTCCCAGATACAGACAAGCAGCAAATGATGGGGATTGCGACAGGTGTCCTCCCCAGGCAGCTGTAGTGCAGGGAGCCATAGGGTGAGTCAAATACTGAGCCTCTATTTCACAGCAGGTGTCGTGCCTTCTAATCAGAGTATGAGTTTCTGCAAAGCAGGGCCATTTCAGTATCCACAGAAGGCTGGCAGTTGAAAAACAAAAGTGACTGCACCCCATGCTCACCCACCACTCCCTCTGAGACTGTGCTATGACTAGACCCCGAGAATTACAGAAATGTCTGCGTGACTTTCCATTGCCTGCTCCTCTTCATTGTGAGCCAGAAGGGGCCCAGGATGTCTTATTATCTGCATCTTCGGGGTTCCTCCCTGGGCTGAGGATAATCCATGGCTATTCTTGGAGAGAAAGCATAGCAGTAATGCCACAAAGAAAAGCCAGTGATGCTACAAAGAAAAGCCTCACTTGCATCTAATATTTCAAGTAATGGTATCGTCAGGGGCTGTAGGGTCAAAGAAACCTTTGATAGTGTCCTCAAAGATTGTGTGGCTGTTACTGTGAGTTACCGTGAGTTCACAGAAATGGGAAACATGTTGTCACTTACATTGTGAATTTTAAAATAGCTCTATTTATATTGTTCTTGTAATGAAAAGGGAATGTTTCACATTTCCCAGGAATCGTTGTATATGTCCCCTTAATACTCAGGGAGGCAAATGAGATGAAAATCAGCACATGACGTTCCAGGGTACTCAGTTGATAAGTCATCCCTTTGAAAAATGCCCAGTCTATCTTCTCTAGTCCATAGTGCCCAGCCATGCTCTGGCAGCACATGGGTATCCTGAGTGGGGCCAAAGGGCAGACCTGTCAAAAGCAAAGAAAGGCTTCCTCCTGTCATGGGGCAAAAATAAGCTAACAAGTATATTTTTTTCAAAAGTAAATTTTATTCCCATAAATTTTGCTTAAATATTGCCTATTACCAGTTTCCAGTTGACCCTGACTCAACTAAACAAATGGCCAATTAGCAACTACTATTTGCAGAAAAGGGATGTTCTGGTGGCAACAACTAAAGCCAATATGCTGGATCAAGCAGAAAACAAAACATTTTGTCTGTGAATATAAAAGTGTCTCGTGGACCACATGGGTAGAGGGGAGCTGGGCCCTAAAGAGGTCAAACACTAGTTCAGCCTCTTTCTGCACACCATTCTCTTTCTGTTTTCAACAGACTTGTTTTGCTACTTAGTCCACAAAGTGGAATATAGCTGCCCAGACTCTCCAAGGTGACATGATAACTCTGTATTAAATAAATAGACTGCCTCTCTTAATATAGTCCCAAACACCCAGGAGAGAAAACTTGTTGGGCACAGTTTAGGTCAGGGTTCCACTCCTAGTCCAATAAGCTGAATCCAGGGGTGAGGGCAGGACATGGCCACACAATAAAAAAGGGTCACAAGAGGTCTGTCTTGTAACCTAGGCATTAGGGCAGAACAGTTCCAGGGGAGAGAAGTGGTGTTAAGAAGGGTGCCTGATGTCCCAGAAGGAAGCTACTCCGTGGAGGATCCGATGTAACGATGCTCCATCATGCCACAGAAAAACTGGATTTAAACCCAACACCACTGGGATCCAGTGAGAGAATATTGAGGAGTTTTAACACATCCTCTGGAAACACTGTAAGCATTTTTCGTTAGACTACATAGGAAAAGAGAGGGGATTTTTTTTCTTTTTTTTACAATATCATTTAATCCTCCAAGATAATGTGATAAACTCTGTTTTGCAGATAAGAATATTAAAGCTCAGAGAGGTTAAATAACTGTCCCAAGGTCACCCAGCTAGTAGGGGGTAGAACAAAATTCATATCCATGTCTGACTCCAAAACCCCATTCATGCTCCATCCATTCCTCTGTGTTCCTTCCCAAGTGAACTCTGCCCAGAGATAAGTCTCCCTTGGTCAGCTGAACAGCCTGAATTGAAGACAAGCATGTACCCAAAAGCCGACTTTCATTTTCTGTGCCTGAGACTTTTCTAGGCCCAGTTTGCAAAGTGTGAATTCAGCCAGTCTTGCAAGGACTCTGGCCACAGCACAAAGTTCTTCAGCATGCCCAAGTCAGAAGGCCCCCTTCTTACGCCTCACTCCCACCCACTGCAGGTTCCTCAACCACCCCCAGGTGGAGCATTTCAGCCGCCAGCCACTCCTAGGTTGTATACTGTTCAAGTGCTATCGATGCCATTTTCCTGTTTGCGTTTTGTTTTTGTTTTTGTTTTGTTTTTACAGTTCGTTGCTCATCCTAACTGTCAGCAGCAATTGCTTACCATGTGGTATGAAAATCTCTCAGGCTTACGTCAACAGTCTATCGCTGTGAAATTCCTGGCTGTCTTTGGAGTCTCCATAGGCCTCCCTTTTCTCGCCATAGCCTATTGGATTGCTCCGTGCAGCAAGGTACAGACTGCTTAAGGTGCATGTCGTTTGCGGTTATTTCTTCTCTCTTCTTAGCATGATCTGAAGTCCATTTTATTCAAATTAGCAGTTGATTTTTTCCCATATTTAAAGAAAATATTCCTGAGATGCCCAGTGAAAGTAGGAAACCACATAAAAGGAAAAATATTAAGACATGCTTTTTTAAATCTTTTTTTTTCCAAAGAGAGAGAGGAGCGATAAAATTTTAAACATGAAAGGCATAATTTGAAAGGATCAATAACAGAATTGAGAATAAAGATACTTTTCTTCTTCTAATTATGCAATGTCCTAAGCATGTCCTCCAAACCCACAGTATAATAATTGTAATCATGGTAATAGTAATAGCCAACATTTGAGTAGTTTCTCTTCTCTAAGCCCTTTTCATGGAATATCTCATTTCACAGTCTCAATTACATTGTGACATGTATGCTTTATGAAGTAGGTCCAGAAAAGAGAAATGACTAGTAAGCTGAGAATCAAACACAGCTCATGCTGGGGCACTACAGATCCACTGCAAACATCTTCCTAGTTTCCCTGGCCCCTTTGATGAGGTTCTGGCTCACATGGACAGCTAATTAGATTGCAAGAAGGAAAAAGGCAAAGGAAAGAGAAGAGCTCAAAAGGAGTGTTATTTCCCTGAGGGAGAGGGTCCAGTGCCCACCAGTGATAGGAGGAGTGGAACCTGCAGGGGCCAAGCTGCCCTACTGCCCACTCCACCATCCCCACATCCCAGTCACATGGGTCAAAGCCACAGAAAGTACCAGCACTTCAGCTTCGGGGGAGAGTCAGTGCTTTTAAGACCAAACCATGCAGAAATTTTGAAGTATGTTTCATGGGTTTAAGATTGTCACTAAAGGTTCCAAAGCTGCATTTACCTAATGATACATTTAAAAAGGAATTAAGCTTAGGTAATCAACATTCAGTAGGAGAAATATGACTGCAGGGAGATTAGTTCCACAGGCAATTTGATCAGGTAATGTGGTTAATAAAACTGTCACCAGTGAACAGACCCTCTTGTCAACTCCACTTAGGAGTAACTCATACCAGAATGACAGCTGTGAGACTTCGGGGCTGCTGGTGAGGCCACCTAACCAGACAATCAGTGAACTGACTGCCTCAGAGTAGGTGCAGGGTCTCAGAGAGAGGTCAAGCCCCAAATCCTTCGTAGTATTAAAAATGGAAGCCCTCTTACTGAACTTCTACAGTATTCAACCTTACATCTATTGAGGATTTTGCTTCTATGGCAGTCTATCATGCCAGGAACTTTCAGATCAGAATTTCCCAAATAATATACATGTAGGTAAAGGCAATTTTTTCTCTCCTTCATTATGAGCTGAAAAAACACAGTGGGTGAAAAAAACTAACCAGATTTAAAGCTGGCTTGAAGCTGGTCATGGGTTTTAAGCACAATCTGTATTGTAAGCTGCCTTCACCCAGAGCCCTACTGAGTAGAGACATTTAACTTTACTCTCTCTGAACCCCAAAACAAATTCTAGGCTGTTCAATCATTAAAATAACAGCAACTTTGTGGAGAAAGTACTGCCAATCCTCACTTTTGCTGCAAAGCTAAATGTGACAGCTTCCAGGAACCTGGGACTAGCCAACAGGAGCAAACTGGTTTGCCTCTGACTGCCTAGTGGCCTGGGAAAAGACTCAGAAAGAGACGATGTGCCACTTGCTGACTAAATTGTTTGGAATTCTGGTAGCTCTGAGAAGAATCTTGGTACACACTCAGATGTGATCCCATTAAAGTATGTGGTTGCAGAGAGGAATTTCTAGAATTTCTTGGGCCTAGTAAATCCAGGAAGCTAATAGTACCTGGGACGTAGGGGTCAGACCTATAGCAGTCTTCTGGAACACTCTGGAGGAAACAGTTGCAAGGAAGTTTGACCCATAACGTGGGTTTCCTCACCTCTGTTTAGATACTCATTTGATTGACATTTGGTGCCCCCAGAAGTTCCAATAAGACTAAAAAAAAAAGAAACTCAAGATAAACATGAGCTGATCATTAAGCCACTTGTCACTTATATGCACTTTCTAGATTCTAAGTCTGAGCTCAATGCAGTAGAGGGCATGTCGATAACTGAGTCTGTGGCGTGAGATGACTCTTGGTGTCACTGCTCATTACAAGCAAAGATTCCCTCATTAAAGAGCTGTTGAACTTGCTCTGAGGCAGCTAAAGGACAGATAAAACAGTCAAGATATTTTTAGTCTTTCCTTTCACCATTTAGAAAGAAATTTTTTCAACTTTGGCAGAGATATTACTGGGAATTACAGAGAGGTCACATCTGCCATGTGACAAAACCAGCCCCTCTAAGGGTTCCTGATGCCGAGAAAAACCATGTCTCCCAAAAGGAGGGCAATGGCGAAGTCTGTTAATGGGCTGGCAGCCCTCCTCCTAAGGGGTCACTGTCTTTACATCTGTCTATATCTGTAATTCCAGGAAAAGGACAATGTCGTTTCAGAGATCTCATATTCTAATGACATTATTATACCTCTTTCTAAAAACTTAGACCTTGATATTATTTTATAAATGTATTCATAAAATGTCACTTCCAAACTTCATCAACTAATGCCCATCAATTTCTAGTAAATGTTGAGATTTCTGTTTCCCGCCCAATGGTGCATTTACTTCCTAATAGTTGCTGCCCTCATTTAGAGACTATTAGGAACATCAAAATTACTTGATCAGTCAGCCATAATGACTGCATCATTTCTTTCCTATTGAATTATCAAGGCTGTCAATTCTATTTTTATATTAAGTTTCTGAGGGTCCCTAAGAAAGACAGTTAAATAAGGAAATCACAAGGCGAAAGGTGTCAACAGAAGTTCAGCTTACTCATATGTTGGTTGAAGAGGATAACCAAGTCACAGATGGCTACATATAATGATAAATGCAGGCCTGGAGCATGGGACAGGTTTATCTGGGTCAAGAGAAAGAACAGCGATTCCATTTATCATTTCTCATTGTCATCACCAACTTAGTTGAGCTCAGGCAGCCCACTGGGAGAGCAGTGAATTCTAATCCTCATGGACGCACGGCAGTTAGGTCTCTGTTTGCCTAGAGAGTTCTTTATTCTCTCAACAAGGGATCCAGTATCAAAGGGTCTTTATAGCTGCCTAAGCTGTTTCCATCCTTTGCTATCCTTTTCTGATTTGTAATTTAGATTGTCTGCCTCTTAAGATCTCTGAGCCAAAAGAATAAATAACAGTCATCTTCAAAGGTTCAAACAGTGTCTCTATGTGATGTGGCAGACACCAGCATCATGAGAATGCTGAGGAACTGCACCAGTTTTAATTATAACAGGGAAGAGAAGCTGACCTCATCTATTACGTGTTAACCATAGCTGTTCAAGTATCCTCAAAATTTGCCCCAGCACTCAGGCAGGAGGAACTGTAAACAACTTTAGAATCCAGCCTTATGTCTTTGCAGTGTGCAATCTAACAGTCCTTACAGCCATAATCCTTGCTTGGAGAAATATAAAGTTGTTACCCTCTCTCCACCATCCCAAACACAAACATCTAGTAAGGAAAGCATGAGTGAGCGGGTGGCTTTGAAAGATCTCTGTTTTGCCTTACCAAAGCTGAAATGGCTTGAAAGGGGTCCTCAAACCATGTGGTTCAGGGGCCAACCAGAAGAGTATAGCAACTCCAGCGATCTCTGTTTCTTCACACTTATCTCTACCAGAGAGCTACACTCGATTAAAGAAAATCACAACACAATTTTTGAAGCATAGCCATGGAGGGGAAATTAGTGTCAGGAAATACAGCATTGGTGCTCTTACGTCACTAATGCTTCTATTCCCAAGTCCAAAAGGCTAGTCCAGTACCTGTCACCCTGCTGAGATAGGATTAAAGAGTGCTGGAAGCTGATCACTTTCAGACTTAGCCCAGACTGAGCCCTGCAACATTTCTCCCCATCTCTCCATCTATTTCCTACCACAGTTTTTAGCCTGTGTCTCTCCACACTGGAAAATCAGCAACTTTGAAGGGAAGATCCAACTCTTACAGCTTGTTTTATCTTTATCACCTCCAGTGCCCAGCATCGTGTTGCACATAGATAGCGCAACAGGCTATCTATAAGAGATATCCCAAACAGGCTTGTGGCATAAACACATAAGGATTCCGTGTGGGTCCACCTTTGTGTCAAGTTTCTTTTAAGATTCCTCTTAGAAGAATGTCCTGAGACCCTCTAGTGCCATATATTGAGTACTTCCCATACACCAGGCACTGCTCTAACTGCTTTGTGTGTATTAAATCATTCATTGCTTACATTGACCCTATGCAGTTGGCACTACTTTTATCCCCATTTTATAGAAGAAGAAACTGAAACACTAAGGGATTAAATAACTTGTTTTTAAAAATATATATGAAGCTGTGGTTTAAACCTAGAGTCTCTGGCTCCAGAGATCTGCCCTTAACCGCTGCATGCAAATGCACATGCCCGTTACACTAGCACCATTACAACCTTCAACGCCTAATGTAGACATCTTAGCTGCTAATTGACCTTGAAATGGACTTGATTTAGATCTTAAAAGTTGGTAGGATGTTTTAGAAAGAAGTCAAAACAACCAAATGACAAACTCTGTCCCTTCCTTTTCTTTCATTGGAGTCCTACTTTGTAAATCTCTCTTCAGCCTCCAGAACAAAGTGTGGATTCACATTGTAATGTGTGGAGAAATATCAAGTCGTTACAATGTGTAGATTGACATTGTAATGTGAGAACACTGATTACAGGCACCCAGTAAACACCATCACTATCCCACCCCATCATAAAAGGGAAAAATCCTGAGCCCTATGTTAGACATTTTGAATAAGAGTTTCAGGGGGAGCATCTTGAGGAATCTGCCTCTAATTTAACCAGGATCTCGCTAACATTTGAGAATCACCCAACATTAAAGCTGTGCATGATTCTTTTGGGAACGATTAATCCAAGTTTGCTTTCACTCAGTTTCTAACTTGTAAACCAGGCCCTTGCTTAAGACCATGGCAACCAGTGGAAAGTGAGGGTGGCATTTGGTGAAGGAGTCTCTCATAAAAGACTAGGAAGATGCTGGAAACCTTCTCTGAGTGATGTACCACAATCACAGACACAGGCCTGTGTTGTTGGGATGTGAGGATTCGCACATCCAGGTCCCACTTAGGTGCTTACACTTGTGGGGGCTGAGAGCCCAGTGGCATGGAACACAGACTTGGTGCTGACCAGTAAACACAGGTGCCCACCCCAGGGGTCCATGAAGGCAATTTGTTTAGAGCCGATACAGGGGCACTATTCAGTTGCTTTGACATTCATATATTTCTCAGAGCCAAAGAATAGTGGCCAGGAAGCTTGGGGTGAGCCAGAGACTTCAGTTCTACAAGCTTTTATTTCCTGACATGTTCTCAGCTCATAAGGTCCTAGTAATGACTGAACTGCTTTAGACCACATTTTTGGGCTTCTCAGTTCTGCACTCCAGGCACAGTGGGCTAAGGCCCACATTGTCATCTCTTTTTACACCTAATGCTAGTACCTGACCCAGCTTTAACAATTCTGCAGCTAAGAGCTGCTGGCATGTATTGGTTGACTTTTGTCCTTTCTTTTGGCTCATGTGGTGGCCTTGCAAATGGAGGAAATTTTCCCCAAAGGTAACTTACTTCAAAAATTATCTGTGTGAGTCAAATAGGGAATTTTACAAATAAAGAAAAAGGAAACCATTGAAATGACTGGATCTCATTTGACCTTTATCAAAGTTTTACCAGATAAAAAGATGCATTCAAACCCAGAAGTATAGGAAAAGAACATCAATTCCCAACCTCCCTTTTCCTCCCTATGACCTAGATCAAGTGGGAACTGAGCCCAGGGTAACTTTCCATCAAATCACCAAAAGACATTATCAGGACTTTTTATTATGGTTTATAGTAAATATAATAATTTTTGCAGATTCATCTTCTTCTAGAAGATAACAGCTTGAAGGAGGTAACAAAGAGAATATTAAATTCCTTAAACCAGGTCTTCTGGGGAAACCCAAAGCCAGCTTGGGTGCAGTTACATACAAATTCCAGCAATCAGGTGCCTCACCCGGGTGAGAAGTTGGAGAGGTATACCCCATATCCTCATCCAGATGATCATTGAATATACTAGGTAAAGCCCACAGATAAAGGATGGGGAAAATTGACCCCTTAAGAGTCGTGTCTATCTCAGAGTTCCCCAGCTTTTTCAGAGATCCCCAGCTTTTTCCAGAGTTCCTCAGCTTTTTCTAATACTCTTGAAACCTTGCTGGGATACACAAGACCTGGTATCCCTTGCCCTCTCTTCAGTCTCCCCTCTCCTCACGCTCTATTCTCCTCCCTGCAGTCATTCTCCATCTCCCCTCACCTCTCATCAGCAGCTCAGTCAGGACACAGTGACAAGAAACAATGTGATGACTACCTAAGGCTGTCTCCTGGATACGCCAAAACATCCCAAAGTCCTGGTTGGGAAATGGGGCTCCAAGATGCTAATACCATTTGCTAAAATGCCAGAAACTTCAAACTAGCTATTTAATATCATATAAATCAAAAAGAGACATGGTTTAATTTAGTTTTGTACTGAATTTATATAAAATGTTGTATTTGTCCTTACATTTAATCTCTGCATTCTATAACTAGCACATCTGTCTACTGCCAAAAATAATCTAAAGTCCCTATTTTTGTAAATAATAAACAGTATACAGAAATGTTATTGTAAAATATTTGTGGGAATATTGTCAGATAAATATCTCTCTTTTTTTTTTTTTTGAAACAGAGTCTCGCTCTGTCACCCAGGCTGGAGTGCAGTGGCGCGATCTCGGCTCACTGCAGGCTCCGCCTCCCAGGTTCACGCCATTCTCCTGCCTCAACCTCCTGAGTAGCTGGGACTACAGGCGCCTGCCACCACGCCCGGCTAATTTTTTGTATTTTCAGTAGAGACGGGGTTTCACTGTGGTCTCGATCTCCTGACCTCGTGATCCGCCCACCTCGGCCCCCCAAAATGCTGGGATTACAGGTGTGAGTGACCGCGCCCAGCCAACATCTCTTTATATTTCTGAAGTTATTCCTAGTGTCATATGACAATATGCAGATGAATTCTAACACAAGCAGGGATTCCTAATGTTTGAATATTTTTTAAAATCCAGATTTTTAAAAAGATAAAAACTAATACTTTATTTTAATAAATGGGTTCTATAGCATCAGAATCATAATAATGTTATGATAATAACTACAATAATTAAAGTGGATGATTAACATACTGAAGCACAATAAAAGAACATTATCAAGTCATCTGATTTATAAATGTTGTGTTGAACATAGTCACAATTGGGAAAATTCTACTTAGAGAAACCCCTGTAACTGATCTTCTGTTGAACCAATAGTCTATCTCCTGGGTAACATTTCACTCTAGGACTGCTGAATGAGGCAGAATGTGAAAGTCAAGTAATCAGTCACTGGTTATAATTGAGTATCTACCTTGGAAAAGAAACTGAGCTTCAGAAAAGATGTTCCTCTTTGCTTTTATGATCGTACCTGGATGAGGGGTAGGATTTGGCGCTTAGATGAGGGCAATGAGCTGGAAAAGTCCCAACTGAGTTCATTAACAGGAGGTTGGCAAGTACTCAATGTGCAGCCCTCAAGTCGATCCCAAAGATCTAAGTGGCCTTTGGATGGCGTGCCATGAGATAGAGAAGATGTGACTAGTATTTGCTCCTTAATAGGGCATCTTTTGGACCATTTCCAGCTTGTGACATTTCAGGCACTAGGCCAAAAGGAAAACTTCAATGAATTTTAGAATACTATCATAGAGGCTATGTTCTATAAAGATGCTGCAATAAAATTCAAATTTTTTAAAGCAGGGAGAAAAAAAGTCCTCTATGTCTGGAAATGAAATAATCCTTGAGTTAAAAATGAAATAAAAATATAATATATAAAATACTGTAACTGAATGTCAATGAAAATGCTACAAGTGAAAATTTAGGAGAAGGCAGCTAAAGCAGTACCTAGTGAGAAATGTATAGCTTTAAATAAATATATCAACATACAAGAAAGGTTGAGAACAAATACTCTAAGAATGAAGCCCAAGTGAGTAGATTAAACAAAAACTGAGCATACTCAAAGTGCATTTTTTAAAATTGTGAACTTTATGCAGACATTATTTTTTCATATTTACGCAGTTGGAGGTATCAGTGCAATCAGATGTAACATGGTGATTGTCAGGTGTGTTCTATCAATTCTCTTAGCCCCTCCCACTAAGTCTTCTAAATAGGAAAATATTGACCAAGGAAGTTTGGTCAAGCAGCATCTCACATAAAAGTTCAAGAAAAAATGTTATATGGGTTCAGTTAGCAGTTTCTGTCAAAGACGAAGGATTCTCTGGTTAAACCTTGGTGAAAGCGATGTTTTAAAGAAAGACCTGCATCCACCTAGAGCCAGTTTAACATGTCTTGCACATGTTTTCTTTCCAGCTAGGACGAACCCTGAGGAGCCCTTTCATGAAGTTTGTAGCTCATGCAGTTTCTTTTACAATCTTCTTGGGATTATTAGTTGTGAATGCATCTGACCGATTTGAAGGTGTTAAAACCCTGCCAAATGAAACCTTCACAGACTACCCAAAACAAATCTTCAGAGTGAAAACCACACAGTTCTCCTGGACAGAAATGCTCATTATGAAGTGGGTCTTAGGTAAGCAAGTCACTCTACTTTTATTCTCTCCTTGCTAATTATAGTAGGACATTATTACACTCTGACTTCTGAACTTCTTCCTCCCCTCTTCAGTGTACTCTTGATAGACAAAATGGTGAGTAGATTACCAACAAGAAAGTCATAGTCATCTTCTGTCTTTAAGATACACAGACCTGTATACAAAGTCCAGTTTTGAAAGGAAATGTTTGGGGTGGCGGGGGGCGGGGGGGCAGAAATTTTTTAAGTACATACATTGAACATTCATTACACATATATTGAAAGTAGTTTCATGGGAAAACATATTATTTTGATCATTTAAACATAGTCCATCGGCAGTCTTAAGAAAACAAGTTCAGATTTTTAAAGGGCATAAAATTGCATAGCTTAAAAGATATTTCTGTTATCACTAAATATTGGTATATAGTAGAACTGTGATAATAAATATACATCTAAAAATTTACAGGAATAACATTTTCTTATTATTTGTGTAAGCGGGTGTACTAAAAAGCTATGAAATTTCTCTTGTAGTGGTATTTTATGCTGCCATGGTGTGCCACTGGAGCTGCCAAGGAAATTGTTCCCAATTTCCTCATTGATTAACTAAGAAAGCCTGTCTTTTACCCAATTTATGAGAACCATTACTAGAAGGAATAATCAAAATAAAATAAAACTGGCAGTGATTAAAATTGAATGTGGCAAAATGTGTTACAGATTTTTGTAACAATGAGAGCTGCAAAATCGGTTGATTAAAAAAAAAATCAGTCTTAGTAGGAAAAAATTAAAAATTGCAAAAACTAAAATCAGTGACTCTGTATATAAACCTTATCAATAAATTTTAAGATCTACATCAAAAATATGTGAATTTGATGGGAATATTTTAAGTAAAACAAGCAAAACAGAAAATAAAAAAAGACAAAAAATCAATATCAAGATTTGACCAAATAATTCAATTGGCTTAATGGTGTTCACCTCAGATTTTGCTTTCTGGACAAAAATTTAATATTGGCATAATTTTCATTATGTTTATATTCACAATGAGTCAAAATGTATTCAGGGTCAATGTGTCTGTGCCATCAATCAACAAAATCACAATAGAACAAACACTTGAAAAGGTAACCTAACATATGGCCTGTGCTAACTAAATAATATAGCCCAAGAGTGCTACAAGAGTAGAACCACTAGAGAACATCCTATGGATGCCTAAGCTGAGACCAGTTGGAAAAATGGTCTCAAAGTTGGATTTCTGAATAGGCGAAGGAAGATGAGATGAACGGTTTTATCCAAAGGGCATAGGAAGGACAACCCACCTGTCTTTCCAGGGACTTTATAAAACCAGCAACCCAGCTGGGCACAGTGGCTCATACCTGTAATCCCAGCACTTTGGAAGGCCGAGGGAGGCGGATCTCAAAGTCAGGAGTTCGAAATCAACCTGATCTACACGGTGAAACCCCGCTTCTACTAAAAATAAAAAATTTAGCCAGTCATGGTGGTGTGCACCTGTAATCCCAGCCATTCAGGAGGCTAAGGCAGGAGAATCTCTTGAACCTGGAAGGCGGAGGTTTCAATGAGCCAAGATTGCGCCACTGCACTCCAGCCTGGGCGACGGAGCAAGACTCTGTCTAAAATTAAAAAAATAAATAAAAATTAAAAACCAGCAACCCTGTGACTAAAGGCTCATTTAGTAGAGTCACTGACACTAAAGTTGTGAAGGGACATTGAAGTATGTTACAGAGTGAGTTCTGTGGCCTTACCTTCACAATTCAGAATCTGTCCCACTTCTCCCTAGTACATATGCCATTGTTTAACTAAATTGAGCATTTTAACACTAGATGCTTAGAAAAAATCTCACATGTTGGATTTATGAATAAAATTTAAAGTATTTACAGCACCAATCACCCACCCACCCCATTTTCCCACTGGGACCCCAGGTAGAAGACTCTGGTAAATGCAACCGTACTTTCCTTTGAACAGGTGTAGTTACTGTTAATGGAACCTCTTGAACGAGGACTTCCTCCTGAGTCCTCATATGTCTCTTCCTGGGTGTCAGAGCATTACTCCAATAAGAGGGATGTGTCTCTAGCTATAGGATCCCCAACTTGTATAGCTTAGTCCCTGCTTCTGATGCTCAGAGCAGAGTTCAAGACTGTTAAATCAGAAGTGCTGTAGAGGGAAGAACTTATTTCTCATTGGCCTCTTTCCAGAAGGAAGATTCTAATTACTTTTTCTTTCCTAGAGAATATTTTCAAATTTTTATTACAAATAATTTTAAGGAAATGCAAAACATCAAGAGAAAAGCATAATGAATTCCATGGATCTGTCTCCCATGTTCAACAGTTACCAATTCATGGCCAATCTTTGCTCCATCTATACTTCCCCCATCTCCCTTCTCTCTAACCTTGAATTATTTAGAAACAAACCCCAGTTATCATAAATTTATTCTGTAAACATTTTTGTGTACATCACTGAAATGTAACATTTCTTTTTCCTTTTATTAATTTTTTTTCTTTCTGTGCTTCACAGTCGCTGATGTTTTTTTCCTGTGGTTTTTTGTGATTTTAATTCCAATCAGTGGGTTTTTCATTTCTGATATTATATTTTTCAATTATTAAAATCTTACTTGGTTCTCTTTTATATCTCCCATTTCCTTCCTCATCATTTTTGTATTTTCCTTTAAATCTTTGAACATATTTACAGTAACTGTTTTGAAGTCTTGACTCCTAACTCCACCATCTCTGTCATTCCTGGGTTGATTTCTATTGACTAATATTGCTACCTAATTATGGATGACCTTTTCCTGCATCTTGAAATGTCTGGTAATTTTTTGTTGAATGATGGGCACTCTGCATGTTATGATTGTGAGCCTCTGGATTTTGTCTTCCTTCAAAGTTTTCAGCATTATTCTGACAGGCTGTTATATCACTTGTGATGAGTTTGATCCATGTAAAGCTTTCTCATAGTGGATCTGGAGAAGACTTACTGTAAAGATGGTTTATCTTTGTACTACAGAGACACACTTCTGGGGTCTCTATTGAATGCTCTGGGTAATCAACAAGGAGCGTCAACTCTGGATGATCAGAGCTCAAGTATCTCCCCACTCTGGGTGAGCTCTGAAAATTGTTTGGCTTACAGCTCCTTGACAGTTGTTTGTGGAGTTTCACTCTATAAATTCATGACTTAGTTTTCAGCAAACACTCCAAAGAACCCCTATTTAAATTTGTGGTGTCTTTTGTTTGTTTAGTTTTGTTTGGTTTGTTTCTTTGCTTGCTTGTTTCTGCATACTACCCCTCTCTCTGGAGCTCTGCCACACAACATGTAATCACCTCAGCCTTCCAAAACCCCATTCTGTCTCTTCAACTCAGTGAGACTGCCTGCTACGCTTCTGGGATCCCTCTCCATGCACTACAGACTGGAATGTGCCTCCAGAAAGCAAGCTATGGTGGTCATATGGCTTGCCTCACTGGTTTCCCTTTACTTAGGGATCACAGTCCCATGCTGACTATTTCCAATACCTAAAAATAGTTATTTATGTTTGCTTTTGTTTTGTTTTTTTTCTTTTTTTAACCTGTTTGCTATTCCATCCAGGCTAGTAACAGAAATCAGAACACTTTTTCTAAAAGAGAACCAGAAAAACATTATCAAGCCTAAAAGAAAATTAATAATATCTTAGTATCTTCAAATATCCAGCCAATAATCAAATTTATTTCATTGAGAGAGGTGAGTTGAATAAATATCCACATGACTTGCTTCCCCTCCTGCTTCAAATCACTGTTCAAATTTCACCTTATCAGAGTAGTTGAGCAGGTAAGAGCATGCCCTCTTATCCCTCTACTCTGATAAGGTGAAAAGCATTCCAGGCAGAAAGAATAGTATGTGTTTAAACCTGGATTCAGGAGCAAGCTGGACGTGTTCAAGGAACAGCAAAGAGACTAGTGTGGCTGATGTAGATGAATGAGGAGAAGAGAAGTAGAGATGAAGTCAGAGGAGGTAGCCTTTGGAGAGTTTTCAGCACAAAAGAGACATCATAAGACTTCAGTTTTTAAAGGATCACTGACTGCTATACAGAGAACAGGTGACAGTGGGATACGAACAGAAGTAAGGAGACCAATTAGGAGGCCACTGCAGTAATTCAGATAGGAAGGATATGGCCGGTTTGAGGAGGTGGCATATTGTGATTACATTTTGAAGGTAAAATCAATAACACTTACAATTGGATTGTATATGAGATGTGAGAGAAAGAGAGCAGTCAAGAACAATTCCAGGTGTTTAGTTCAAGCAATGGCACATTAGAAAGCCATTTACTAAGACAGGAAAGACCCGAGGGGGAGCAGTTTGCAGGGGGAGTAGAGATGGAAACCAAGACTTGAGTTTCAGACACATATTTAGACATTCATGTGGAAATGCCAAGTAGCAACTGAATATACATGCCTGAAGTTCACAGGGGAAAATGGGAATGAAAACATACTTTTGGACATATCAATGCATTTAAATGATATAATATCATTGTAACTATGAATGTGGGCAGAGAACTGAGGACCAAGCCCCAGAGCACAACAATGTTTAAAGCATGGGAAGATGAGAAGTATCCAGCAAAGAAGGCTGAAGTAAGAGAAGAACCAAGAGAGTGCTGGCCCAGATGCCAAAGTATCTGTAGCAAGAACCAGGGAGTGATGACAATGTCAAATGCTGCTAATGAGACCGGAGACCTGACCATCAGCTTTGGAAGCAAAGTCCCTGAGTAGGCAACAGGGAATGGGATTTAGTGTGGAAGTAGAGGACTTGGCCTTAGCAGGAGTGTGAACACTTCACTCACTGTAACGGGAGAAAAGGTGGAGTTGACAGCACAGTGCAGGTGGACTGGGAGATGCAGTAGTGGGAACATGCACAAGTTATTTTCCGGTATCTTCTATTTTCTCAATTTTTTTACTCAATAAATATTTTCTAGTTATTAGGCACTTATTATATATCAGGCACCGTGTCAGGTACTAGGGAAGCAGCTATAAATAGAATTACATCAGCTTGTTCTAAATAGCATCTGGAGCTCTTTAATTATTATAAAAATAATAATCACCTTTGAGAGACAGATTTGAGCACTGTGTTTATGAGAAGGGTCTTTGTGCTGGTGCATCCTGAGATCCAGCATGTGATCCACTCTCTGTTCAGATGTGGAAAGGTATGAAGTAGCAGTCAGGCCTCTGCTGATGAAGACTTGAATTCTCCTCCTAGGCACCCCCAGGAAGGCCTTGTATGAGCTAGAAAAACAACAGTACAGTTCTTTTCTCCCACGACATACCACATTCATAAATGAAGTACTTTGAACAGACTGATTATAAAGACACCCAAACCATTACTCCCTCTTTATCAGAAGCAACTCTAGAGTTGGAAAGAACCTCAGGACCCTAACAAGTCCAAAGTACTTTCAGGAATGGAGAGTTTGGCCACAAAGGGCTGAGTGACCCTTGTCCAGGTCTCCTTGCTGCTTCCCTTCCCACCCCCATGACCTAGTCTGTTCTCAAGGTAGGCGCTAGAGTGATCCATTTAAAATGTAATTGAGTCTTCTCATTGTTTGCATCAAGACTCCAGTGGCTTCCCACTTCCCTCAGAATGACGGCCTGTGTCATTATAATGGCCTATGATGCTCTCAGCTCTCCACTCCATCTCTATGACCTCCTCTTCCACCACTTTCCACCTCACTCACTCTGTTTCAGCCCCCTGGTCTCCCTGCCTTGCACTGCTTCTGCCTAAGAACCTTTGCCCTGGCTGTTCCCTCTGCCTGGAGAGTTCTTCCTGCATGGATCTACATGGCTCACTCCCTCACCTCCTCAGGTCTCTACTCAACAGTATCCTCCACAGAGTGAGGTCTTTCAACCCAAGCTATTTAAATTTGCAAGTCCTCTCACCCCTAGTGTCCTCGTAGTCCCTCTTTTTTGTTTCTCTGCATAACCATTAACGCCTCTGACAATACCATATGCTCTATTTTGTTTCCTGCCTATCTCAATTGATACTGATATTTCTGTAACCACATAGATTTGTAGCTGACTCCTTTCATCTTCTGTTTAACTGTAACCCTCTCTCCACATGGCCATCTGGTTTTCCCCATCACCTCTTTCAGTGGCCACTTGTGTTGACAATAACTTACTTCCCAATCTCCTCATCCTATGGGGCATTTGGTTGTTCCTCTTCTGATTTACAGTCCTATAGGAAGGCCAAACCCAGTTGGAAATACATTCTTCCTTTCCTCCACATACTTTGTCCAGTTAACAGCAGAATTTTGAGAAAATTCTAGATTACTATTCCAGGATATTTAAGGTATGAGCAGAGAAAGTGAAAGCCACAAGGAAACTAAGAAGACAGAGCCAGAGAGGCAAAGAAAACCCAGGAGAACATAATATCAAGGAAGCCAAGTGAGGAGCAAGATTGAGGAAGGAGGGACAAATTTGCTGGTAGACATGTATATCCTGGAGAGCCATCAGATGAGGAGAGGACTAAATGAGCCAGTGACCATTGCTTCTTCCAGCCTGGAGAATCTCTAACATCCACACATACCATAGGAACCTGTCTTTGTTGCTTGCATTATAAGCAGTGATTCCAGGGTAACTGCAAGAATAACAAGCTTATAATAAGCTTTTCTACTGGAGATTATAGCACCAGAGATGTTCATCTGAGGACTGTATAACAATGCTAGTAGTTCCCAGAAAGCTGTCAGTGGTTTGGAGGCTAGCAAGGCTCTCCATAACGCATGTGATTTCTCCATCTAGGAGTAAATGCCCAGTATGGTAGTAAAATACATTTGAAATGCTAGATAGGAGAAGAGCTTGGGAGTGTGTCCCTTTCTCTTTGGTGGTTTTGCCTCTCTGAATGGTGGCTGGAACAAAGGTGGAGCTCAACAATGTCTGTTAAGTGGGTGAATGAGTTCCTAACCAGTGAGAGTAAGCTTGTTCCCAGTGGAGGGCAAGGCAGGAGACAGTGCAGTGGACAACAAGGCTCCTGGGCTGCCTGTGTGGCTTCGGACAACTTACTTGCCACCTCCATAGGTGAGTTTCTTCATCTGTAAAGTGGGGATAATTACAGTAGCTATCTATCAGACTATTATGAAGACTTAGCATTTATTAAGTACTTACAAAGGGCCTGGTACCTACAAGGTGCTCAATGATTGGGGGCTACTATAATTAGAAAAGAAGAGGAGGAAGAAGAGGAGGAGCTTTGTTACAAAATTTTTGAATCTATTAATATCATCCTCTTGCCTGAAAAAAAAATGAACCCTGAATATGTCTGAGGCCCACATTTGTTGCAAAGGACCTCCTATTGAGATAGTGTTTTGATGTTAGGACTTGTGGGTTCAGAGTCACTACGCATATTCTCTCTCCTGTGAGTTCAAACTGGGGACCAATGGTGAGAAGTTGGCCTGAGAGGACAGAGAGGCAGATGCAATGTCCTGGGACAGTAGCCCCTGGGGACCAGGACCATTTAAAGAATGTGCATACTTAAGTCTCACAGGACTTTGAAGGGGGAGCCCTTCTGAATACCATCTGAGGCAGGGATAGGAGTAAACTGCCTTTTAGCTGTCAAGCTCCATCTCCACAGCCCGCAGGACATTACTCAGAACCTGCCTATAAGAAGCTACTCATTTCCCTTGAGGCTTCCTGGCACTTCCCAGCCTGTTCCGCTGCCAGGAACCCCTTCTTTAATATGTGACCTTGTTCTCTAGGCTCCAGGCAACCCTGAGTGAGGGGAATGTTGCCTGAAGGAGACTCAAGAGTGGGGAGGAGGGTGGGGGCGCATGCTTACCCCTTGAGCCTTGGTCTCCAAACACTCCTCTGATTGACATACTGGAAGCAAAAGACCATGGGGCTCAGCTTGGATATAAAATGCTGAACTATCCTTGGCACTTTGGAGGCAGGGGGCTTAATTTCACTCACTGAAATACTTAATTTCACACATTTCCTTTTTCATTAAGCATTCCTACTGTCCAAACCCTTGGGCCCATGTTACTTTTACTTATGGCTCTAGAATAATTTAAATTCATCTGGGTGATTAATATTTAAATCTAAGAAGACTCATGCAGACATTTGACAATGGAGGAAGTGATTCGCAATGCCCAATGAGAAGCTACTATATGGGTCAGAAAAGTTAGTTTTCTGAAAATAATTTGCATTTCAGATTCATAGAGCTTTTAGCACTTGAAGTTACCTCCAAACTCCAAATTCATTCATTTTAAAATATAGAATCTAAGACTCACAGCAAATCAAGGGACTTAGCCAAAGTCATACTCCTAATAAGTAGCCAAGCTAGAACTTGAACCCAGGGCTTCCTGAATTAAAGCCAATCACTCAAGTTACAGCCTGTGGCTCTCCTAGTGCCAGGCTAAAAGCAGTTCCATTCAGACATTGAGAATTTTAATTTGGGGGTAGAGGAAAACAACAAACACTATTTTTCTATCCATTAAAAATTGATTTTTAAAGTCCATTTTAATAATATCTGTTGCACAGTCACAGATGACAGCACATTTCAGTGTTAAGAAATTACTTCACTGAATTATCACAAAAATTTTGATAGGGTATACTTGAGACATAGCTTTGTTAACAAAAAAGGAGGGGGCTGGTTCTGCCCTACCATTGTAGGGTAAACATACCTGCAATGTTTTTTAGTATTTCCTATTGTGGCAATTTTTTTTTTTTTTTTTTTTTTTGAGACGGAGTCTTGCTCTGTCACCCAGGCTAGAGTGCAGTGGCGCGATCTCGGCTCACTGCAAGCTCCACCTCCCGGGTTTACGCCATTCTCCTGCCTCAGCCTCCTGAGTAGCTGGGACTACAGGCACCCGCCACCTCGCCTGGCTAGTTTTTTGTATTTTTTAGTAGAGACAGGGTTTCACCGTGTTAGCCAGGATGGTCTCGATCTCCTGACCTCGTGATCCGCCCGCCTCGGCCTCCCAAAGTGCTGAGATTACAGGCTTGAGCCACCGTGCCCGGCCTGGGAATTCCAATTTGATACAAATATGCAGATTTTCATTAAATAAAGCCATGATTCTTCTCCAAACAGCTGCTCTCAAATTACTTTTCTCCTTAGAAAAACATTTCAGGCCGGGCGTGGTGGCTCACGCCTGTAATCCCAGCACTTTGAGAGGCCAAGGTGGGAGGATCACGAGGTCAGGAGTTTGAGACCAGCCTGGCCAATATGGTGAAACCCCATCTCTACTAAAAATACAAAAATTAGCCAGGCATGGTGGCATGTGCCTATAGTCCCAGCTCCTCAGGAGGCTGAGAGAGAAGAATCGCTTGAACCCAGGAGGCGGAGGTTGCAGTGAGCCGAGATCGCACCACTGCACTCCAGCCTGGGTGACAGAGCGAGAGTCCGTCTCAAAAAAAAAAAAAAAGAAAAGAAAAATATTTTAAATCCTTCTATTTCATGGGCCATTTTCAACAGAAAGGGAAATTTTCTGATTAAAATAGTCCCTGGGCATAGTCCCAGACAAGTAAAGGTGATCAACTCATCACTCAGATGTGCCCACATGTGGGCCTTGAGCAAGTCAGCCAGGCTCTGACCAGGGCAGAGCCCTCATTACTGTCTACTCCCAGCATTATCTATGACGCCAGGCTTTTTCAGCAGCTGGACCCTTAAAGACCACTGTATCCTATGTAGGTATCTGTGAGTGTGCTTGGATTAAGGTCTGGGAAAAAGAAAGGAAGAAACACAAGCAAATGGTTGGGTGGAACTGCTGGAGGACTGTTGGGTGGGTCTGCTTTGCTAGAGTACAGGGTATATGAAAACTGTGGAATATCATAGGAAGGAATGACAGCCTAGCTTTGGAGTCTGGACTTTATCTTGGTATTATGAGGAATACACCACAGGTATCTGAAGAGAGAAGTGACCATGATATGACCCAAACTTCATGAGGTCAGAAAACAGAGTGGAAGACTAAAAGAGCAAGATGGATCTGATGTCCACTAGAGGAGGATCTGCAGAACTGCAGTGATCCCCAGTGCCAATCAGAAGAGTCAGGGGTGCAAGAGTGGGAATACTGGGTAAGGATGTGACACAGTGAGGGTGGGAGGGATGGGGAGGCCAGCTTGAGGAATGTAATACTGGCACTGAAAAGACATCCACTAACCCACTAACAGTAGTCTCTCTCTACAGGGGGAATTCAGCTTTGAAGTTCTTAAGGAAAAGTAGGAAGATATTCATCTGTGAGACATATACAAGGAAGTGAAGGACAAAGTTTCAGGGCTAGATGCACTTACTTGAGGTCAGAGGGAAGAATGGGAACAGCCAAAAACCTGAAAAGCTACAGCCTTTAAGGAGTGGGCAGAGTTAGAAAAGCAGCAAAGAAAGCTGAAGAGAAGCAATGGGAGGGGCAGGAGGTGCCAGGGAAAGCTGGCCATCATGTCTGATGAACACGGCTGAGAGACTGCCAAAAGAGGCTATCGGTGTTAGCCTCTAGGGAGTGTGGTCACTGAGCTGGAATTGTTTCACTCACCAACCAGCTGGTGATTCTTTTACCATGTGAATCCCTCTAAACATACAGGTTAAGTGTAGCACGGTTCCACATCAAAGCTCTCCCAGATCTGAGTAGTCATAAGACTCTTTGATGACATAAAATGTTCAAGAGTCTTTTCTATACATTAACTGATTTGAGCCCAATTTTATTTCCTGGAGAGCCAAAAGAGTATAGCGGTCAAGAACACGAACTCTAGAAGCAGACCTTCTGGGTTCAAATTCCAGATCTCCTGCCTCCTAGCAAGGCATATACAACCATCTGAGGCACTGTTTCATTAGCTGTAAAAATAGGATAATAGCAGAATGTATTTTATAGGGTTGTTGCAAAGATTTAAGATAATATATATACACACACATGGCAGTGCCCAGAACACAGTAGGTGCTCAAATTGAAACTGAATAGTTACGTTTTTATACAGGCATACCTCAAGGATAGTGCAGGTGCAGTTTCAGACCACTACAACAAATCAAGTACCCCAATAAAGTAAGTCCCAGGAATTTTTTGGTTTCCCAGTGCACAGAAAAGTTATATTTACATTATATTGTGGTCTATTAAATGTGCAATAGCATCATGTCTAAAAAAAGTGCATACCATAATTTTAAAATTACTCTATTGCTAAAAAATGCTAACAATCATCTGAGCCTTCAACAAGGCATAATCTTTTTGCTGGTGGAGGATCTTGCCTCAATGTTGATGGCCACCGACTGATTAGAATGGTCATTGTTGAAGGTTAAAGTGGCCATGGCAATTTCTTAAGACAATAAAATTTGCTGCATCAACTAACTTTTCCTTTCACCAAAGATCTCTCTGTAGCATGCAATGCAGTTTAATAGCATTTGACCCAAAGTAGAACTTCTTTCAAAATTAAACTCAATACCCTCAAGCCTTGTTGCTGCTTTGTCAACTAAGTTTACAGAATATTCTAAATCCTTTGTCATCATTTTAACAATGTTAACAGCATCTTCACCAGTAGACTCTCAAGAAACCATTTTCTTTGCTCATCCACAAGAAACAATTCCTCATCCATTGAAGTTTTATCATGAAATTGCAGTAATTTAGTCACATCTTAGGCCCTACTTCTAATTTGAGCTCTCTTATTTCCATCACAACTGCAGTAACTTCTTCTACTAAAGTACTGAAACCCTCAAAGTTATCCATGAAGGTTTGAATCAACTTCTTCCATTTAATGTTGATATTCTGACCTCCTACCATGATTCCCTAATGTTTTAAAGGCATCTAAAATGATAAATCCTTTCCAGTAGGTTTTCAATTAACTTTGTCCAGATCGATTAGAAGAATCATTATCTATGACAGCTGTGGCCTTATGAAATGTATTTTTTTAAATAATAAGACTTGAAAGTCAAAATCCACGGACTGCAGAATGGATACTATGTCAACAGGCATGAATACAATGCTAACCTCCTAAACATCTCGATCAGAGCTCTTAAGTGACCATGTGCATTGTCCGTGAGCAGTAACATTGTGAAAGAAATACATTTTTTTCTGAGCAGTAAGTCTCAACAGTGGGCTTGAAATATTCAGTAAACCATGATGTAAACAGATATGCTGTCATCCAGGCTTTCTTGTTTCATTTATAGAGCACAGGAGGAGGAGATTTAGCATAATTCTTCAGGGTCCTAGGATTTTTGGAATGGCACGTGAACACTGGCTACAACTTAAAGTCACCAGCCGCAGTAGTCCCTCACAAGAGAGTCAGCCTGTCCTACGAAGCTTTGAAACCATGCACTGATGTCTACTCTATAGCTCTGAAAGTTCTAAATGGCATCTTCTTTCAAGATAAAGCTGTTTAATCTACGTCAAAAATCTGTAGTTTAGTAAATGTAGCCACTGTTATCAATTATCTTAGCTAGATCTTCTGATAACTTGTTGCAGCTTCTACATTAGCACTTGGTGCTTCACCTTGTACTTTTATGTTATGGAGATGGCTTCTTTCCTTAAACCTTATAAACCAGACTCTGGAGCTTCAAACTTTTCTTGCGCAGCTTCCTCACCTCTCTCAGGCTTCACAGAATTAAAGAGAGTGAGGGTCTTCCTCTGGTTTGGGCATTGGCTTAATGGAATGCTGTAACTGGTTTAATCAATCACTCATGAGTTCACTGGGGTAGTACTTTTAATTTCCTTCAGTAACTTGTTCTTTGCATTCAGAACTTAGCTGTTTGACACAAAAGGCCTAGCTTTTGGCATATCTCAGCTTTTGATACACATTCCTCATTAACCATAATCATTTCTAGCTTTAGACTTAAAGTGAGAAATGTACAACTCTTCCTTTCATTTAAAAGCTTAGACACCACTGTAGGATTATTAATTGGCCTAATATCAATATTGTTGAAATACTGGGAACAGGGAGGCCCGAGGGGAGGGACAGACAGGAAAACAGCAGGTCAGCGGAGCAGTCAGAACACACAAAACAGTTATTAAGTTTGCCATCTTATATGGGAGTGGTTCATGATACCTCCAATCAGTTACAATAGTAACATCAAAGATCACAAAGATCACTGGTCACAGACCAACCATAATGAATATAGTAATGAAAAGGTTTGAAATGTTGTGAGAATTACCAAAATACGACATAGAGACACAAAGTGAGCACATGTTATTGGGAAAATGGCATCAATAGACTTTCCCAACACAAGGTTGCCACAAACCTTTAATTTGAAAAAAAAAACCAGTATCTGTGAAGTACAATAAAGCAAAGTGCAATAAAAACAAGGTATGCCTGTAATTTAAAATAATTTAAATAGTAATAATTTACTAATCAGTAAATGTGAAGGTACAGACTAGTATTATTCAACAGAAATATAGGGCAAGCAACAACCATGAACTATACAGATAATTTCAAATTTTCTAAAAGCCATATTATAAAGACAGGTGAAATTAATTAACAATATACTTAACCTATCATATCCAAAATATTAATCACTGCAACATGTAACTGATGCAAAAAATTATTAATGAGATACTTTACATTCTTTTTTCATAGTAAGTGTTTGAAATCTGGTGTGTACCTTACATTTATAGCACATCTCAAACTGGACTAGACACATTTCAAGTGCTCAGTATCCATATATTACTGGTGGCTATGGTATTGGACAGTACAGGTCTAGAAGGATACTCATCAACTATTAGCTCAGGCTACCTCACAGGGATAGCTTAGAGCAGGAGTCCTCAACCCCTGGGCTGCCAACTGTTACCAGTCTGTGGCCTGTTAGGAATCGAGCTGAACAGCAGGAGGTAATGCTGGCAGCATTACTGCCTGAGCTCTGCCTCCTGTCAGATCAGCAGCAGCATTAGATTCTCATAGGAGCCTGAACCCTATTGTGAATTATGTATGTGACGGATCTACAATATCATGGCTGATGATCTGAGGTGGAACGGTTTCATTTGGAAACTA
>NW_012114511.1:1448361-1456824 GCF_000951035.1 Colobus angolensis palliatus | reverse complement strand
CCCCACTCCCACCCCACCCCACCTTGTGTTAAACTGTCTTCCATGAAACCAGTCCCTGGTGCCAAATGGGCTGCTGGCTTAGAGGAAGGCTGGGAGAACTAGCAACATTTTGTCTGTATATTTCTATATTGTTTAATACGTAACAATGAGGACATATATCTTTAAATCCAGCAAGTTATGAAAGAGTAAGAAAAAATCTAATAATGCCAAATTAATGCTCATGACACAGAAATACAGAAGCATTCTAATCTAGGATTTAAAAACAAAACAAAACAACTGGGTTCTATGTCCAAAAAAAAACAATAGTTCTAGGTTCTTGGGGGCATTTCTGTAGAATTTGGGGCATGGCAGGGACCTTCAGATAGCCCTTTACAATTCCTGGACCTCGGTTTCCCTATAGTTAATTTAGGACTGATTGATTCTTTAAGACCTCCCAGTTCTTAAAGTGTATAAGTGTCAGCAACTGTATTTCTCCTATATTCCCTCCAAGAATCTATCAACGAATGAGAACTCTCTCCTCACTTCCAGAGACAGTGTGCTTGTAAGCGCAAGGCGAAGTCTCAGGATCTCCTGGGTCAAATCTGTCTTTGAACACACATTTCTGTCTGCCTCTGGCTATCAATGGTCCCAGTTCCAAAGAGCTGATATTTACATTTGTACTCTGGTTCCCTCCATGACCTCATATGGAGGAACTGAATGCTAAGAAAACCGAAAGACCAGCCTGGCCTTCTCCTTCTCCCACAGGAATGATTTGGTCCGAATGCAAGGAAATCTGGGAGGAGGGGCCACGGGAGTACGTGCTGCACCTGTGGAACCTGCTAGATTTCGGGATGCTGTCCATTTTCGTGGCCTCCTTCACAGCACGCTTCATGGCCTTCCTGAAGGCCAGCGAGGCACAGCTGTACGTGGACCGGCACGTGCAGGACGACACGCTGCACAACGTTTCGCTTCCGCCGGAAGTGGCGTACTTCACCTATGGTGAGTCGGAGGGTGCTTTCCCTACTCTGTTCTGGCGCTTCTGAGACGTGGCCTTGGTGCTTCAGTGTGGCTGGAATTTGTAACGTCATTTATAATCATGTGGTCCGTGATTTGTAATGCAGTCGACTTTGGCAGTTTCACTGTCAGTGCAGAGCATCATTTCCACCTCAAAAACACCCTTGGTCCTGGAAGTGTAGCCCGCAGAATAGAACATGGAATTAGTGACTTTGAGAAATCAATCTTTTTGTGTTAAGGATGAGTTTGTTTCTGAAAGGCCCTTGGGAACATTTCTGTAGTTTGTTTTTAAGAAACGTCTTGTTTCTGATATGCATCCAGGAGCATTAAAGGAATATATATATGCAGAGGGATTTTCCTTCTATATTGGATCCCTGTGTTTTATGCAAAAATAAATCCTGCTTTCCCAGTTATTGCTTCGTGGCAAGATAGGTTCTTAGAAGATACCTTAATTCTTGCAAAATACAAGGCCTTACTCTGATGTAGTAGATTGAGACTTTAGGAATACTAATAATAGTTATAACATATGTTTATTGATAACTTACTACGTGCCAGAAACTGTGTAGACATTTTATACACACAATTCTAATTCTTGCAAATAGCCCGGCAAAAAAAAGGGTCCTTCTTTTGTCCCTATTTTAAACATAAAGAATCAGGTTTTTAATAACAGGGCTTAGTTTCCAGAAAATATAGGATTTCCTTGTATAGCAGGGAATTCTGGCCTGACATGATTTGAAAATTATGCTGAATGGCATAGTAGTTATGTCCCCAAGCTTTGGAGTAGAAGAGACCTGGATTCAAATCCTAATTCAGTAGTTTATTGTGAGATATTGTTTACTTAACTATTCTGAGCTCTGTGTTCTCATATGTAAAACAGAGATAATAATATCTACGTCAAAAGGTTTGTTTTGAGGGTTGAATAAAATAGTGTGTGTGAAGTGCTTTGGACTCTGCTGTGAAAATAGTAAATGCTCACTTAATGGTAGCAGTTATTATCTGCTTATTTTAACAGAAATTATGTCTTACTACCACCTTTTGGGTCATTTTCTTGTTCAAACACTGTAATTTCTGTACTGAAACAGAAAGATGTTGAAGGTTAAAGGAACAGTAGATACTTGTTAACAGTAAAAAGCAGCTGGACACTTAGTAGGCATTTATTAATGGCAGCTGCATCATCTTCAAGGGATTGAGTGTTGAATGTCCCTGTTACATGAACCCAGATGGCTCCGGGACCACAGAATCTTTGCGGTAAGATACAACAATGATTCTGTGGTCAGATACAACAGTGATCTGCAGAGGGTTGTTCGCTTAATGCAAAAGCTAAGTAACTGCCCGTTTTCAATGTAGATTATGTTACATGTAAATGTGGTAGGGAACTCTCCACTGAGAAATGGAGAGTCTTGTAATATTACAAATCATCCACCCACCCAATCTCTGCCATTTTGGGATTTGGCAAATTCAGACTTTCTTAAAGCAAAATAGCTTGGATATTATCCCCTCTGTCTTGTTCAGGGTTCATCAAGGAAAGATGAGAGAATATTGATACTGCGTTACATTCTTTTCTTAATGCCATAATTCAGGCTGCAGTACTGTCCACTTCTGACTTCCGTTGCTTTATGGGTTGTATTAAGGGTCTTACCCAACCCAAAGCATAGTACGTTATTGCTCTTGTTTTTGTAGTTCACCCTGTGCCCTTGGAAATCCTTTGGATTTCTGGCTTCACTTGTGCTCCAGTTACAAGGCAAGAGAGCCCTCTTGTGGCCAGCTGGACGGTGGATCCTTCCAACCTCTACAGCACCAAATGGGCAGATACCAATTTTTCAGGTTGTGATAGGGCAGGGCAATTTTTCTCATGGAAATAGCTCTAAGGAGAAAACCCCTTTGTCCAAATCATCACAATGCTGTTCATTCTACGCCCATCACAACTCTTTACAAGTCAGTTCAAATGTAATATTTTTCAATAAAAGTCCTGACCTGGTCATCAGGATCTGACAGCAGCTAAATCTATCTGAGTAGATTATAAGAGTGTCTTGTTATTGTGACTGAGGTATAAGATGGTAAGCTAGAGGCTGCAGAAAAAAGAATTCCTTTTTGCCTTCTGTTTAACGGGAGAAGTTATGTTTTATTTTATCTTATCCAAATATTAATCCATAGAAGATGACAGATATATTGGAAACCATATGATTTATTCTGCTTACTAGTCTTTCATGGATTTTTGAGGTATGACCTTGATGAGAACATAGAATCTGTAATGTTATTGTATTTCCAAATGCAATTTAGAATCACTCCATGAAACTTTGTGGCCTGACTTCCTTTACTAAAGGTTTCTTACTGCTGTCTATTATTATAATTATTTAACAGAGTCTAGTTTTGCAAATAAATAATAAAAGCCTCCCTCTTCAGTCTCCCTTGGAATGCCACGAATTGCTATGTAATATCCTTGCTAGCTGCATTTACTGGGCTCTGAAAAGGACCCCATACCCTAAATCCAATCTTAAAAATGGCAATAATGATATCTACTCTACAGGGCTGTTGTGAAATTACAGCTAATGTAAGTGTAAGTGTTAATTTAGGTTTCTCAATGTTTCTCAATTAATGTTTCACTCACCATTTCTCAATGGGGACACTATTAGCTTTTCCAGCAGGGCAGTTTTCATGGTACAGATCTCTCCGGGGCATTGCAGGACATTAGCATCCCAGTAGTACTCCTATTCAGTCACTGTGACAACCAGAGACACCCCAACACATCCTCCACAAGAAAAGTGCTGCCCTCACTTGAGAATCACTGACATGTAATAGACAGCTGATTCATGACAGATGCTGCTCCTTGTACCATTAGAACTGCAATAGGAACACTTTGCAGGTTTGCTCTGCTGCAGAAATACCCATAGGGCAGCTCAGGCCCTTGTGGTCACAGTGACCACAAGCAGAGCCTTCCCAGCTCAGGATCAGTCCTAGGACCCTTGCCTACCTGGAACAGGGCTGTCGTGGCAAACCTGCCTGACTGGTCACCACTTTTGGGGCCTTAGCTTAATCCAGGAGCAAATATTCCAGCACACAGTGTACCTGGGAAACAAAACCCAAGAGTATTTTCTCAGGCAAGATCCTTTAGATTCCTGGACCCCATGTGAGCTTATTTGTTCTGACCTGTGCCTGGTATAAACATGTGGTTAAAAGTTTATTCAGTCATTTGACAAACATTTATCCATACCTGCTGTGTGCCAGACCCTGTGCTGAGCACTTTACATGTATGATTTCATTCCATCCTCTCCACAGTCCTGTGAGATGGATATTATCCATAATTTAGAGATGAGGAAAATAAAGCTCAAAATGTTAGTTTATTGTCTCTCAGAGGCATGTGGCCAGTAGGTGGATGGGCCACATTCAATTTCAGGGCTGTGTGACTCCAAGTCCATGCTCTTGCCCATCTCTCTCCTCGCGCTGCCTCCCCAGTGAGTGGGACAGCTCCTGAGCATGGAGCTAAACACTGGTGAGGGAGACAGAATAGCAAGTGGCCTGGTGAGTGTGAAGACATGGAGGGTGCACAGCATACCATGAGAGCACAGACAGAAACTGGGAACCTGCCCAGCCTGTGGTGGGGGTAAGAGGGATCACAGAAGGCTTCCTGAAAGAGGTGATGCCTGAGCAGAGTCTTAGAGGAGGATTCAGAATGAATCATACCTCGAAGTGAGAGAAGAGTGTTCCAGGCAGATGGTCCAGCACATTCCAAGAGGGAGGGTCCAACTTCTGGGTATTGGGATTAATTTAAGGACAAGGACAAGAATGGCAAATGATGCAGTTGGAGACCTCTAAAGATGCCTAACTGGTTTCTCTTCTAGAATAGATCCTGTGGCTTAGTGAGTAACCCAGACTGTTTTCTTTTAGCCAGGGACAAGTGGTGGCCTTCAGACCCTCAGATCATATCAGAAGGGCTCTATGCGATAGCCGTCGTGCTGAGCTTCTCTCGCATTGCATACATCCTGCCGGCCAACGAGAGTTTTGGGCCCCTGCAGATCTCCCTCGGGAGAACTGTGAAAGATATCTTCAAGTTCATGGTCATTTTCATCATGGTATTTGTGGCCTTCATGATTGGGATGTTCAACCTGTACTCTTACTACCGCGGTGCCAAATACAACCCAGCGTTTACAACGTGAGTATCTGAGGGTTTTCCCTTGAGGTTCACCCTGGGCTTCCTGGGAATCTTTGGGAGTCTCCTGAAGGTGACTTCTTGCAGAGACTGCTGTTTCCTTGCTATTTCTCAAGGTTAAAGGCAACTTTATTCAAGGGTGGCTTACAGTTCAGGTTCTGGAGTTGAACAGAAGAGTTGAGTTAAATCCTCACTTTGCCACTTACATTCCGTGTGACCAAGAGTATGTTCCCATTTAGAAAAAAAAAAAAATTACGTGTTGGAATGCTACGTTTTCTAGGATTTGACATTTTCAACAATCAGGAATTACTGTATTGCATAAATGGAAAGACCACTACTAAAAACAGAATGCCATTAATAGAATGTTGTCTTTTGTTTCCAAAATTTATATACTAGAGTGATGTGAAAATAATAAAAGCAAGATATTTTGTGGTAAACTTTGGAGGCAGTTAGGACTGCAATCCATGAGTTATCTCAGGCTAAACAATGCAGCAGCAAGCATGCTGGTGAATATTCTTGGGGCAAAGGGGAAATGGGTTAACATCTCTGAGACTTCATTTTCTCATTTTTAAAATGGTGATAATAATAGTACCTTCTTCATAGGGATCGTGCAAGGATTCAGTGAGATGATGTAACTCACATGGTAAACTCTCAATACATGGTAAAAAAATATTATTACTATTATTATTGTCTTAGCCTGTGTTACCTAGAAAACAGAACTCTGGGTAAAAGTTGCATGCCAACACTTTATTAGAGCAAGGGAGTTGCGATCTCAGGGAAATAAGACTGAAGGAAAAAGGAAAGTGAAGAATGGGAGGAGGGAAAGCAAGTACAAGGTGTTGCTGCATGAAAGGTGTGTGAAGTGAGGACGGGGAAAGCAAATCCAGGCAGCTGCCCTGGCCACTATCCACCAGAATACACAGCCTGGGCATGATGGACCTCTCCAGGAGGACTATCTGGAAATACCACATCTCAGAATAGCCCATCAGGCTGAGAAATAGAGAATTTATCATCCAGATCAGTCCCGTCTGCTGTCTCTCATTAGTCACTCCATAGGATATTAACTCACCTACACCTACACTTCCAGGGCAGCCCTGGGGAAGCCATATCCACACAGCATGGGAAGCAGGTCTGTGAGCGGTTGCAAGTCACAGTTCTCCATGCCTGGCTGGACAAGCCAGGTCTTATGCGTGGGCACCCAGCAAGTCCTGCAGTATCATGTGCCTCTGCAGCAGGAAGGAAGGCCCATGTGAGAGAGGCAGGAGGCATGCAGCCTGAGCATGAGGCAAGATGCTGAAATTGGGATCCAGAAGTAGCTGCTGGGGGTGCTCCAGAAAGCAGACAGAGTAACACAGTGGCATGCACATCCCCCCATGGTGGAAGTGGTGATGGAGCTCTCTAAGCCTGTGTCCACAAAGATCCAAAGTTCCTCCCTTGGAGGTGGGGGCGGGGCGGGATGCCAGGTAGTCTCCTGGAGGGCCAGCCATCAGCAGCACCGAGAAGGGTCAAGTGGAAGAGTGTGGAAGACTTAAATATACTTCCTGATGCAGGTATATTCTGGCTGGTGAACTTAAGTCATTTGATTTGTCTGAGTCTCTGTGTCCTCGTCTATAAAATGAAAATAAGATTTCCCACCTTATTCACAAATACCTTTGTGGATAAATGAGGATGTTTACATAAAGTGCCTGAAACACAGAAGTGTTTCCAGTCCATGTCCTGCCCCAGACCCACTCAGCTCCAGAACTTCTCCTTGCCTTCACCAAGCTCTTGCGCAAAATCTTGAAAGGAGGATAGTCAGGTTTTCAGCCTTGTGGAATCCCAGCACAGCAGCCAGGATCAAAAGGAATAAGCACTTCCTGACACTTGTCCCCAGGAAGCCCTGAGTGGCCTAGAATGTGTTTTCCAGCTAATAGAAATAGCTCTGAGCCCTGCCACTCAGACTCCCTAAGCAATTTCCAGGTTGCAGCAGGGCCTCATCTTACTCTTCTGGAGAAATCACCCATTAAGTTAAGATGCATGTCTCTAAGAACCAAGTACAATGAACTCTGTGCCACTCCGCTCAGAATCATGAACTGTGCTGCCCCACCCAGCTGAAACTACCTAAAAGAGTGGAACTCTGGTGCTGCTGAATCATAGAAGCTGTTACTCCCTGAAGCAAAGAAGTAGTTTGTGTGTCACAGAGAATAGGTGCCAGGCCCAGTGCTGATAAATGCACCTGAGAGGTGCTTGGCTCTGCTCCTCAGCCCACAGGCTATGTTGGAACCTCGGTACCCCATGGACAAACAGATTAGGTTTCAGTCTGAGCTCGGCCTCTTACTGACTTTGTGGCCTTGGGCAAGTGCTTAAATCCCCTAGGCCTCAATTTCCCCAGCTCCAAAATGAGAATACTATGAGAGCCAATTTCACAGGATTGTTGTATGGATTCAATAAGAAGAAATATGATCAAATGCATACTTGGCATAAAATAAGCCTTCAATAAATAGTAACGATGATAATGGAGATGGTGAATAATTTATCCTTAGGGGAGAATAAATTGCAAGAAAAGACACCTGAGTACTGAATTGATCTATAGCGGCCTTTCTGGGCAGTGGCCTAGCTTACACACTGTCCACCAGCACAGGCCAAGCACATTGTTGAATTAGCTGGACTACTTTATATCACTCCAATACTTAGTGATTAACTGATGAAGGAATAGAAGAAGTTTCAATCACCCAAAAGCAAATTTGCTCTAGATCTGCTAAAGGTAAAACTAAATGTATCCATTCCACATGGGATGCATTGCTACTGAAGATGGAGAGGATGTCAGCTGATAAACGAAGGCTCTTACTCTCTGTGGTCAGACCCTGGTGTCCCTCCTGTGTTTCTAGCCTAGTATTGGTGCCTTGCAAAGGTTGTTTGATCATTAAATGCTTTATGAACAAGAATGAGGGAATAAACAGGAGAAAGGAAGCCAGAGTCAAGGTAGTGAAATAAACAGTAGACTGGGCATTTGACAGTGTGGGCTTCTGTCCTGTCCCTACTGCCCAGAGTGTTCTGTGCAATCCCTCTTCCCCCTGTACAGAAAGCCTGTATCACCAGTCCACAGTCCCTCACTCCCTCAGAAGATCAGTGCCATGACACACAGGAAAATGACAAAGGGGCCAGGTGTGGTGGCTCATGTCTATCATCCCAACACTGGGAGGCTGAGGTGGGAGGATCCCCAAGAGTTTGAGACCAGCCTGGGCAATACAGTGAAACCTCATTAAAGAAAAAAGGAGGAGGAGGAGGAGGAGGGAAAGGAAGGAAGGAAAGAACGAAGGGAGGGAGGGATGGAGGGAGGGAGG
>NW_012114511.1:1421761-1448311 GCF_000951035.1 Colobus angolensis palliatus | reverse complement strand
CAAAAAAACTAGCCAGGCGAGGTGGCGGGCGCCTGTAGTCCCAGCTACTCGGGAGGCTGAGGCAGGAGAATGGCGTGAACCCGAAAGGCGGAGCTTGCAGTGAGCTGAGATCCGGCCACTGCACTCCAGTTTCTAGAGACCTTCAGACCTGGTGGGGGCAGGTGGTAATCATGCTGTCTCACATCTCCCAAAGCTAGAGGAGTCAGCAACCCAGAAATGCCAATAGGCACAAACAGAAATGGGGAGGAGGGAGGGAAAGGAAAGGGAGGGGAGGGGAGGGGAGAGCGAAAGAGAGAGAGAGAGATTATGACTTTAGAGTACGGCTGACCTGGCCACAATTCTCAACTAGATGCGGCACAGCTAATCCATAGAGGGAGGAAGGCAGGTGGCCTGGGTTGGGGGTCTTTGGGATTAGGAAGAGTCATGGAGAAAGGCGAACTGAATGAAGATTTCCTAGACACGAGGGACCCAACCAAGAGGACCCCAGGCCTTCCAGGATAGGGAAGAGGAGAAAAGGTGGGGAGGCAGCAAGCACAGTAAAGAAAGGACAGGAGATTTATCGCCTTGGCAGTTCCTGAAATGGGATGTGTAGCTGTGAATAGGATTTGATTGAACAGGAAAACAGTCAATAGAGCAGTGAAGTGGAGAGAGAAAAGAATGGATTTTTGTAAATGTCATCCTTTACCTTTTGACTGCTCTCTGGAGCATGTCACCCCCAAGAGATCTTCTTTGTTAATTAAAAAAAAAAAAAAGAAGTCATGTGAGGATAAATGAGATACTCAAAGCTGTTCTGAGTGCCAGCCATGCTGATGATGAAGTCAAACAACCTCACTCAGGCGAATGTTTGCTCCAGAGCAGCCTATCCCCAGGCCACCCTGCCCAGCTCATGATCTTCCCTTTGACCCACCCACAGGTGAGTGGCCTGTTCTCTGTGGAATTCTGAGCTTGTAGGGTAAGGCAGGAGTCCTCTCATCTGTTTCTATAGACTCGGCAGACCCAGTCTTACAGAAGGGAAATTTGGGTTGGAGCACACTGCAGGTATCCCCCCAGCCCCACTCTTGACCTCCCCACAACCCCATTCCTGCCATGTCCAAGGGCAGTTGGAGTCTCTAAAGACTATTCAGGAGTCCACTTCAAAAGTCAGCTGTTAGGAACCTACAGGGAGCTTTTTCATATGAGCTCTGCTCACCCTAGGGGTGCAGTCCCAGGCCAGCTCACAAAAACCAGTCTCACCATGTTGTAGCACTGTCCCAAGGGGAAGAGGTAGGGCAGGCGTTCTAAGACAAAGGGAAAGAAAAGAAGAAAGACTTCTCTACCAACTGCAGCCCTCAACCCTCAACCAAGCCCTGCCCTATCTCCCGGTGTATTCCAGTTCTAAAATCACATACCGCCCCGCTCCGGCCACTCCCAAATTCTCATTTTCTCCATCTGGCAGACCTCAATGAAGAGGCTAGAAGAAAATGGATGGATTAAATTGGTTTAGCCCAAGGTGTGAATAAATACACAGTATGAGCAGCTTTAACAGATCAGTGGTTCTCAAACCACATCAGAATCACCTGGGGAGGTGGCTGAACGTGGGACTTCCCAGGCTCTTCCTCTTAGAGAGTCTAATTACAGTAGTTCTGGGTAGGACCTAGAAATCAGCATTAACGAGCCCCTGGAGGATTCTGGTACAGCTGGTCTAGGACCACAGTATGAGATGCTAATCTGATCCAACCTCATCATTGCACCAATAGGGAGATGGAAGTCACTCTCAGCTCTGTGTACTTCAAAAACAAGGAGCTTGTTAAGTGAGTATATTATTAGTAGGATTTCAGGCTCTATGCAGGCAATTTTTTTTAAGCACAAGCTACTGAAGAGATAACCAGATCCAGTGGGAGCAAGCCCCAGAGTCAGATCCTGTGAGTAGTTCCCAATTTTTCAGCCTCCTTCCACTTCAGAACCAAGAATTTTCTCAAAGGTCTGGGTTGTTTTTCATAGCCGCTTCTGTGTCCAGTACTAGCCTGAGGGGAGGAGCATGGTCACTGGTTGGTGAGCTGGGGCCTGTCTGGGCATGACAGATAGTACACCTGCTGGCAACTCATTATCTCCAAGCCACTTCTATTAGAAACTGCAAATGACCACAGGCGAGGAAGAAAAAGTGTTCAGACAAGGTTTATGCTCTCAGAGTACAAAATCGAAGTATCCCAAGACACGGGTAAGGAAGTGGAGAGAAAAATCGCCTGAGAACACACTTCCTTTAATAAAGTCTTTAAGAAAAGTTCCCAGTTCAGACTGTTAGGAATTTTGTGATTGGGGACATATTTTTAACCTTACCATAGAAGTCAGTAGACAAATAGGATTTGCCTTTTGGAGGTTTGTTTTATAGCCAACTTTGCTGAAATGCACGTATTCCATAAAGTGAAGACTTTATGCTTATGTTGGATGGAACTCTTGGGGTCCCAGCACTCTGGTTACAGGGTTAGAAAAAAGAAATAAAAGGTCCATGGTTCATATATGAAATACAGCTGAATGACAATGCATAGAAAAAGGGTACCTAGGCTGGGCGCGGTGGCTCACACCTATAATCCCAGCACTTTGGGAGGCCAAGGCAGGTGGATCACTTGAGGTCAGGAGTTTGAGACCAGCCTGGCTAACGTGGCAAAACCACATCTCTACTAAAAGTACAAAACTTAGCTGGGCGTAGTGGTTCACACCTGTTTTCCCAGCTTTCCTCAACCTTTCCAAGTGGAAGGTTGAGGCAGGAGAATCAGAATCTCTTGAACCTGGGAGGCTTAGGTTGCAGCGAGCTGAGATTGCGCCACTGCACTGCAGCCTGGGTGACAGAGAGAGACTATGTATCAAAAATAAAAGAAAGGAAAGGAAGGAAGGGAGGGAGGGAGGAAGAAAGGAAGGAGGGAAGAAAGAGAAAGAAAGAAAGAAAGAAAAAGAAAAAGAGCCTTTCTTGTACCGTAGCTGGTGACTGTGATGGGACAGCTACACAGAGAATAGGAGGGGCCCCGGAGGCAATGAGGTGGTCCAGAGTAGGAAGTGAAGGGTGCTCTAACACAACCCATGGTGGGCCCCTGTCTCCCCTTTGGGTGAACTTGGCCTTCCAGACTTAATCCTGATTGGAGACTAAATGTGGGTTCTGTTTCTCAAAAGATCATCTCAACCCATCTTTTCTATAGGCTGTTGTGAAGTTAGCTTCATAGCATAGCTGGGTTGAGAGTTTTCTAATCAAAATAATACCTCTATTAGGTTGTTCTGTCTCCCCAGGAGTCATTTTAATGGAAGTAGCTTCAGCAATGCTAGGCAAAATTAGAAACTTCTATTTTCCGTGACACTTATGGGAAATTTCCATATTTATAAGGGAGAGATTCAGGAGGCACTGATTCAGCCCCACCCAGCTTGTCCTTGCCATGCAGAAGCCAGATTCCCCTTCCAGCCATGGGAACTGCAGTTGAGGGAGAGGATCCTTAAGACTCTGCCCACACACCCCCACCTGCCACAGACTGTCCCAGCCTTGAGGCTGAGCTTCACATACTCGGCTTAGAACTGAAATTGAGGCTTCAGATGATCCTTTTGAGCCGGTAAAGAACAGGAATAATAATAATACAAAATATCAAATTGTTGACCAACTCATGACAAATATGCACCTGCTTTCTCATTTAATCTACAGTGGAATAACACAAATACTACTACAGGAAACTGAGGCTCAGAGAGGTACCAGACTTGCCGAAGATCATAGAGCCAATAAGAGAATCTGAATCCAAATTCGCATGACTCCAAGCGCATCCTCTACCTTTGGCCTAAAATTTCTATCACTCACACTAGGGCCTACACTTTGAGATGGATGCTAAGACTCTAAAAGTTGAGTTGCTCTCCTATGGTAGTAAATTCTGAAGAAGAGCGTTCTAACTCAGATTTTGATTGCCATTGAGAACCTGCTGATTCTACATATCTCAGCTCTAATATGCAGACTGTGATTCTCCCCTGGATAAAACAGGTTTCTATTCCAAAGTGAGCTCCCTCATTTGACAAACATGTATGGAGCAACTACTCTATGCCAAGTGGTATTTGTCCCTGAGGCCATAGAGATTAATAAGATAATTCTGTCCCTAGGAAACTCATGGATGAGTGGGGATTCTGCAGGGGACAGAAAGCAACAGCTGTGATCCCATATGATCATCATCAAAGGGTACTTGAGTAGCACAGGGAGGAGGAAGTACTGAGCCCTGCCTGGCAGTCAGAGAAGGCTTCCTGGAAGGAGTGGCTCTAAACAGAGAGTTTGGGAGGATGACTGGAAGGGCACTCTGGCCTGTGCAAGGCATTTTTGGAGAGCTTCATGTAGGAAGGCATTTGGGTAGATGGCAGAAGATTAAATCAGAGCATCAGGTAGGAGCTAGATTGTGAAGCACTTCGTAAGTCCTGATAGAGTGTTAGAGTCTCCGCTAAGTCCTTTGTAAAAGGAGGAAGATGTAATTGGGTCTGCTTTCAGGAAAAGTGCTGTGGCAACTGCATGAAGGGTAGGTTGGAAGGGGTGAGAGTGGAGGCCTAAGCTGGGTGCTGGGATTCTACTGTGAGCAAAAGCAGATGTGGCCCCTCCCCTCATGAAACTTGCAGACTGGTTGAGAAGATAGATGTTAATCAAATAATCACAGGAATGAGGGCATGTTTACACATCGAGAAAATGTTCTGAAAGACAGGAACATGAAAGAAAGGCAGCCACAAAAGGAGCTGAGCTGGATCCCCTGGGAGGCTCTGGCAGGAGCCCCATGAGAGAGGGTGCACTGCTGCATGCAGGGAGTAGTGGGACGGAGAAGCGGGGCAAGGGATAGAGTGGCAGGCTCTGGCTTCAAAGGGGATCCTTCCTGCTGAGGCTTCCCAGGCTGAAGTATGTTGTAAAACTCATCAGAACTCTCTCAGTGACATGTTGAGAGAAACCCAGGGAGGGGTCACCCTGAGGCACCCTAGGAGCTTGGTCTACTGCCAGTTTCCCTGTGCAGAGTGGGCTGAACATGTTTGCAGATGGGGAACAAGGAATGGCATCAGCCTACTGGGCTTTATGAAGGACCCGTTTTTCCCAGGATCCTGGGTCAGTGTTAAATATGGGCGCATCTGATCCAGAAGCTCCACAGGCTGTTTCACCATCAGACTTTATTACATTGTGAAAGTTACAATCTCCGCCTTTCATGTTATAAATTCAAGTGAGGACCGGCTGGGCACGGTGGCCCACGCCTGTAACCCCAGCACTTTGGGAGGCCGAGGTGGGTGGATGGCTTGAGCCCAGGAATTCGAGACCAGCCTGGACAACAGATTGAGACCCCATCTCAAAATTTAATTAATTAATTAATGCAAGTTAGGCATAGGGTGTTTGGGGGGATGAGAGAGCTTACTGAACTCACTTTCAGGTGGAGAAACCAGCACAGGAAAGTTCTAAGTCTTGATGGAGAAGGCAGCCGAGGTCAGTGTGGGGCCCAGTTCAGGCTCAGAGAGGCTGGGGACCTGGAAATGACCTTTACGTGTCAAAAAAGATCGTTTGGGTCTAATATGAGGTCTTTTTCTTTGTATAACTCTCCAACAAGTGATTAAAATGTAGATCTTTTCCTGGACTACTTTAGAAGAATTGTTACAACAGACATTCTATCATAAAATGTTTATGGATACATTTCTTCTCATGTTTATTTGTGACATGGATTCTAAAAGCCTGGGACCTGTGAGCCCCTGGAACAGTCTGAGAGCCACCAAGTTTTGAGGAAAAAGACCTGATGACACACAGAAAATGTGCTCCTGAGGATGCTGGCTTCATGGCACCCTCTCAGGCACTGCCCAGGGCCCACCATCTGCTTCTCAGGCTGATGGTTACTGTCTGACAGGGGAGAGGGTCCTACCTTTTTATGCACTAAAATTCAGTTCTAGGATGATAATATGGTTTAAACTGCCATTCCTCAAAGTGACAGTGGCAGGAAACTGCAGTGTCCAGGGTTAGCTCGAGATGTTACCAGCAGGGGCAGGTCTGAGGCAAGGTGGGTAAGGCCAAGTGCCAGATCACCTTCTGCCTCGGTTTCCCAGCATTCCATTGTCCATTGACAAAAATGTTCACTGACCTGCCCCCACTCCCCCCAACTACAAGCTGGACACTATTCTGAGTACTGAGGACAGAGTGGCGAAGGAGGTCAGCAGGGCCTCTCAGCATGGAGCTCACATTTCAGAGGAAAAAGAGGCAAAAGGATAAACAAATAGGCAAGTAAGATAGTAATAGATTAAGTGCTGGGAGCCAGAGAAGTAAGACACTGTACAGAAGAGTCATGAGGGAGGGCCTCCTTCAAACAGGTCGTCAAAGAAGGTCTCGTGGAGCGCATGCTGACTGAGCCTGAAGCCTCAATGAGAAAATGAGGAAGAGCAGCCAGGCACAGAGAGAGGGGAAGACATTCCAAGAAAGAGCTCAGCCAGTGCACGCAGGCAGAGTGCAGTGACTGAAGGCAGAGCCAGCCTCGGGCTCCAGGAGGCGGGAGGAACCTGACTACACAGGGCCTCAAGGGCCTGCGCTGGGTGATGGGCTTTGTCAGCCACAGGGAAACCCACGAACGGAGGGGGGCAAGATCTGATTTCTGTTTTTCAAGGACTTTTCTGAGAATTAATCTCCGGACTCCATAGTCTTTCAGCCAGATATTGGAGCCTATTGCAGTTGATGCAGATTGTGTAAAAAACAAATACTAGGAATAAAATTAGTAACATTAATTGAGCAATTAGTATGTGCCAGGCAGTAATTTATGCATTTCACAAGCATTCCATTAATTCATTCAATTCCTCACAACAATTCTATGAAGTGGAGATTACTGTTTTCCCATTTTACAGCCAGGAACGAAGCAGCGCAGAGAGACTAGGCTATTTGGCCAAAAGCATATACTCAAACCAGGTTTGCCTGGAGTCAGAACTTGCACCTCGAGTGTTTCATCATCACCTGGACGCAACACTAGGATCAGGGAACGGGAAGTCAAAATGTGCATTAGGGATTCATTCGTTCATTCATTCAGCACTTTGAATTTGTTGAATGCCTCCTATGTGCCAGGCTCTGATGAGGTTTGCAGTTTCGAAGATGAAAAAAACACAGCTTCTTCCCTCAAAGAGTTCCCAGGCTGCATGGGGTACAGTGAAACCCCTCAGTATAAATAAATCTAGGCCGCACAGGCTTTACATATCCCAGTTCTTTGGCATCAGTTCTGTGGCCCCAGACTCCTCTACTTCTAGACTGTCTAAATCAAACTCCTTGTTTAGGACCTAAGGTAGAACTCAGAGGTTATTTGGAGGACAGAACTTTGCAGGGCCAAGGAAGGGATGAGTTCAGATTTTCTCAGGCATTTAACCATCCTTAAACCTGGTCCAACTGCTTTAGTCTCTGGGTCTGGGTATTAGAGAAACACAGCCTCTGAGAAGACCTTTATCCATTCCAAACTCCTTCCTCCATCAGCCCAGCTTGGATGACAGGTGAGCATTATTCTCCTTCAGCAGAACTCTAGCAGAGTGCCAGCTATTGTCTGCTGAGTTTGGGAAACAGCCTTTTTTAATTAAAGGCTGATTCTCCTGCTTAATTTTAGCCTGCTATGTGCTGATTTGAGTAGGTAACTGAAGTATTCAGTGGTAGGGGCTAGGAGTCTTGGCACTGGGGAGAGAGATATGGCAGTCTGAAGAAGCAGCAATTTTCCTGTCATGCCAAACCCTCTCCTTATTGATCAGTTTGTTCTCTGAGGCCTGTATACAACTGCCTCTTCAGGCAACCTGTTATTAAAGTCCTGCTATCCAGGCGAGACAGACCTGGTGGAGGACTGTTTACCTCGTCCCTGCTTTCTGCATGACAAATCAGCCCCAACCTTCCCACACACCCACATTCCCCCCCAGAGAAGGGTGAATTGTGGCCTATTCAACATCACTCATGGGCGCTTTTCCTCCTTTACTTCATTAGGAGTGCTTCTTATGCTGGGGTGGCCTATTGACTAACTTCAGTCCCTTCCACTGCGGGCCCAGAGTCAAATATAAAAAGACAGCATGGCTGGAATAATCAGAAAGAGTATTTGCATGAAATCAAGGGTCTGTGATGATCTTTGAAGATTAGAAGAAAAATGAGGCTTGTTCAGAAAACAAGCAGCTGAATTATTGACTCCATTCAGCCCTGTGTGGAAGCACCTGAGGGGCTGAGGGGCTGTATGTATGCTGCGAAGGGCAGAGGCAAACCGCCTGCTTACAGTCTCATAGCATTCTTTTATCTTACTGGGCTTGCTTTTAGACTGGGACCTCCAAAAGGACAGAAACACATTTGATCTAGGCACCTGTGAATCCTCATCACCTGGTATGGTGCCTGGCACATAGTGAATTCGGTAAATAAATACATGAATCAAAATAATAGCTGCTATTTATTGGACTTCATATTTTGTATAGGTTGCCCATTTAATCTTCATGTCCACTGAGTAATAGAAGCATCATTATGCCAATTTCCTAGTTGGGTAAACTGAGACTCAAACAGGCTTTGTCCCATGCCCAAGCTCATACAGCCACTGTAAGGCGTTGCTGAGATTTGAACCCAGGCATGCACCCTGGATCTTCTCACTGCTCTAGCTCTGTGTCATCTCCTGTGATTGACACAGTTGAAGGAATCTGTGGCAAACTCTATAGCTAGCTAGGGTGGATGGAAAGAGGATATAGAGCCAGTAGTTGCCATTGCTGTCAGTAAAGAACCTCAAATCTAGTCTTAAGGCCAGCTAGTTCACAGTGGGGCTTTCTGTGAGACAAGTAGCTTTATGGCAAATAGAAACTAGCCTAGTTCCAAGATATTTTCTTCCTGAAAGCCAGCCCTATATCTCCCAAATGACTGGCTTTCTACCCCATCCCCTGGGTTCCAGAGCTCATGAAAATTGTGGATGATGATTGATATATAACTCAGAGAGCCTCATAACCTCATAGGGCATTAGAGCCAGCTCCAATACCTGAGCCCTTAAGATAAGTGATTTACTATTGACTCATTCCAATGCCAGCCTTCTCTCTGAGAATATATTATTATGTGTGCCCAAGGTCAAAGCAACACAAGTCTTTTCCCACTCAGGGTAGTGAGGTCAAGTTTCATTTATTTCCTGCCACATGTTAAGTTGGAAGATGACACTAGCATGGCATCTTAAGTTCATTGTACAGCTCTGATCACCATAAAAAGCATCAAGTTTTCACTGAAGTTTTTTTCCTTTTTTGCCTACCAGGATGTCTGTCATTTTCATATTGATTTATCAGCTCTTTGTGTAAGGATATCATCCATTGTTTGTCTTACGTTTGCAAATACCAATTCTTTTCTCAGTCTTTTGCCTTATGTTTTTACTTACTATGTTTTTCATGTGTACAAGTAAAGTTTTGTGTGGTCAAATCTCTCAAATTTTGTAGTTTCTGAAACTTCCCCCAGCCCAGAATTATGTAATAAATTCTCACCAATACTTTATTCTAGTGTTTTTACCATGTAATTTTTTTTTACATTTAACTCTTCCATTCCATTCAGAAGTTATTTAGTTATATGGTTTGAACTATGGATAAAATATTGTATTGCTTACAGTTTAGCCCAGATAATTGGACATAACTCAGCCCATAAGGTGCCCTCTAACAACAACAACAATTAAAAAAAAAAAGCAACATAATTAATCAATTCAGTTAGTTCACTTGTCTTCATGACAAGAACATGTATGTACAAATGAAAGACCCAAGAGCCTCAAATGGTGAATCTAGCCACACTGGGTGAGTCAAACCAATAGGCCCACCTTTCTTTAAAGGAAGATTTTATTACCTCATTAATTTTGCTCCATGAAAAGAGAAAGCAAGGGCCATAGATGTTCTCCCTTAACGGCTTAGAAGAGATCATTAGAAATGCATAGTTTAGGGTCAGGCACGGTGGCTCACGCCTGTAATCCCAGCACCTTGGGAGGCTGAGGCGGGCAGATCACGAGGTCAGGAGTTCAAGAACAGCCTGGTCAACATGGTGAAACCTCATATCTACTAAAAATACAAAAATTAGCTGGGCATGGTGGCGCGCACCTGTAATCCCAGCTACTCTGAAGGTTGAGGCAGGAGAATCGCTTAAACCCAGGAGGTGGAGCTCGCGGTGAGCTGAGAATGCGCCACTGCACTCCAGTCTGGGTGACAAGAGTGAAACTCTGTCTCAGAAAAAAGAAAAGAAAAGAAAAGAAAAGAAATGCATAGTTTGTCTAAGACCCCATCCTGCCCAGACAGATGCAGCTGGTTGTTGCTCTGGAGGCGTGGCTCCCGCTCTGGCAGTCCCAGTGAGTTTGGGCCTCTCGTAGAGCCTCCTGGAGAAATGGCCAAATCCAAGTCCAGGAGTTACTCCTTCAACTACAGAATAGAAATAAAACAGATGTGCAGTACTGAAGATTGTCTGGAAGACAGACAACAAATTGAACAGATCAGCATTCCAGGCCAGGTTAATTGTCCTGAGCTGCGGGGGTCAGGTAAAGGAGGGACTAAGGCAAAGCCTCGAGATTTGTAAATATTACCTTGCTGGAACACATACTGCTTAATAAGCCAGGCCTGTTTATTCAGATTATTGACACAGAATACCTAAGACAAGGCACCAAGGATAAATCAGGGCTCAGTGGCAAAATGTATGGCAAGATGCAAATGAGAAAAAAAATGGAAGCTGAATGTAGGCCCACTTTCCCTAGTAGCATTCCGTGGTTGGTCCATGGCAAGTGTATAATCCAAGATCAGCCCTTATCTGCCCAGCCTCCCCCTCAGACACTGTGTTCTCCAGTTTTCACCTGATCCTGCCAGGAAGGGAGCAACTCTAAGAGAGATCACGACCTAATGTCACCTTCCAGTTTGGAATTTAGGGTTCATCTGGTGGTTTTGGAATCTCTCTGCCACTGTTCCCTTCCACGAGTGTGATAACTGAAAGATTGCTTCATAATGGGACACAGTACTGCAGTGAATCACAACACAGGGTGGATGACATCTTTTTCACACAAAATGCTGCATCTCACATGAGGAAAACAGTTCTCCCCCTTTCCAGAATAGCACCAGGAGCTGGAGCTCTGCAATAAGGGCTTAATACCCTGTTGTTGCTTCTAAACCCCCAACTAAATTATTTCTCACTAATGCTAAAACAAATTAAATGTTTCAAACTCACAGTTTTAAAAGAAACCAAAAACAAACACTGACAATACAATCCCACTTCAAATATCAGGTTTTCAGACTCTGAAGGGTGTGCATAGGGAATGAGCCAAACAGCTGGGTAGACACACACCCCCCCACACACAATCACACTCAGGAGAGCTGTAAATTCATGCGAGTCAAGAGTTGGATTTTTAGCCCAAGTGACGAGTAACAGTATTTTTGTACATCTTGTCAAATAAATACCAATCCTTGAGAAATGCTGATATTTTTAAAGATCTAGCTAATCCTGGCCATTTGTGGGTGAGTGTTGAAAACCTGAAATGTTAAAGAGGAGAAAAAAAGTGCTTTCTCATAGTGGTACCAAAAATCTGGATGAAAACTAAAAGAACTACGCTTAACCATTCAGAAGTTACCAGATACACTTGCATGGTCTAAACCTCCCAACCAAAATCCAGCTTTCTTATTCGATTCCAGGTCATCAACCTGATACAGGGTCATGGCCATAGAGTATGGACTATGAAATGCACTTGGGTCTTATTCATAATACTGTTGTATTTCAGTTACTTCGTAGTCTCAAAAGGGCCAAAGAGCAGTGTCCTTAAAGCTGAGTCTAACCTGAACTGCCTCAAGGCACGTGCAGCATCTAACCTAAGGTGAGGTTTGGGCAGTCACCTGGTCATTTTGAACCATGTGGGCACACTGGAATCTCCACTCTCATTCTTCATAATTCAGCCCCAGTTTAGAAAACTTAATACATGTGGCTAGCCTCAGCTCTGTGTCATGGAGGTCATGTGAGAGTCCACCCAGAGCTGCTATGAGGCTTAAGTGAGCTGCTCTGTGTTGAGTGCCTAGAAGTGTCAGACTCCAGGGACGCCATCCTGCTGTGTGGACACTGCTCACTTTCCAGGTATCTGCCATCACTCCCCTTCACGTGGGCTGTGGAGTCTGAGAAGAAATGGTTAGGGCTTAATGGAAGGAAGAGTGCACTTTCTGGAGCTCATAATGCACAAGAACAAACATTTACCCAAGGTGTTTAATTTTAAATGTTTAAGTTAATTACCATAAGAGAAAAGTGATACCACAGCCAGGAGTCCTGATACATGGATTGAATAAAAAATAAAGAGCCTGCCATTTTTAATATTCTTTCAAAGTCTTCTTAGAAATCTGAATGTCGCATTATCTCAGAAAGCAGGCACCCCCAACCAGCCCAGCCCCACTCCAGGATAACTGGGCACTCCAAGGTAAAGCCTGACCAATGGCAACTTTCATTTTAAAAGTTCAAGCTGGCCAGATGCAGTGGCTTACATCTGTCATCCAAGCACTTTGGGAGGCTAAGGTGGGATGATACCTTGAGCCCAGGAGTTTAAGACCAGCCTGGGCAACATAGTGGGATCCCATCTCTACAAAAAATAAAACAATTAGCCAGCCAGGTGTGGTGGTGCACAGCTGTAGTCCCACCTACTGAGGAGGCTGAGGCAGGAGGATGCTTGAGTTCAGGAGGTCAGGGCTGGATTGAGCCATGATTGAGTCACTGCACTCCAGCCTGGGCGACAGAGTGAGACCCTGTCTCAAAATAAATGAATAAATAAAATAAAATTCAAGCTGATGCAAACTACATGAAAGGACTGTCTGTTTCTTTGCAGGGTTGAAGAAAGTTTTAAAACTTTATTTTGGTCCATATTCGGCTTATCTGAAGTAATCTCAGTGGTGCTGAAATACGACCACAAATTCATCGAGAACATCGGCTACGTTCTCTACGGCGTTTATAACGTCACCATGGTGGTAGTGTTGCTCAACATGCTAATAGCCATGATCAACAACTCCTATCAGGAAATTGAGGTAAGGCCAGGTCACCGAAAATGCTCGCTCTCCCTCATCTAATTTACATTGCTGTTTTCAGCAATGAGGGGAATGATGTTAGAAGGCCATGTGTTGTTAAATGTGTAGCCAGAACAACAAATAACAGGCATTCTTCCTGGATTGCTTCTAGAAATACTTCTGGTCAGTCTGCCCCATGGCCTTGCTGCTACCACTATGAGGCCCAGTGAGAGCAGAAAGAACTGGGGTCATGAGTCTTCTCTCTTTTAAACTTGTCTTCTCAGGACATCGTGCAGATGACCCATGGCAATCAATCAGAATGACTGTCTTTCAGCCCCCAGGACCCTTTTGCCTCTCACATGTTATTTATTAAGTACCTACTGTAAGCCAAATCCGCACTAGGCACTGGTGATACCAAGATGACTAAGACACAGTTCCTGCCTAGAGAAACTCATAGTCCAGTGAGGAGATCATACGGGGTGATCAACAAATTCCAATGCCCTGGGGCCAGTGCAGTCAAGTTGTAGGGGTGGTGTGGGGACAGAGACAGATTGACTATGGGGGAAGCTTCCAGAGGTGATGCTGGAGGCCATTTAAAATGAGAACAATTTTGCCTGACAGATAACAGGGTTAGGCAGTTTATGAAAATCTAAAAGGCATGAACCATAAGCTATTGATTGCAGCTTTGTTTAGAATAGCAAGAAATTAAAAACAAACTAAATGAGCCTTAATGGGAATCTAATTAAATAGACTGATGCATCTGAAAAATGGGATGCTGTGCAATTCTATTTTAAGAAGGATAAATACGTTCTCTAGATGCTGATGGGGAAAGACTTTCAAGTTACAGTGGTAGAAGATAAAAGTCAAGTTCCAGAACAATGTATATCGTGGGCTTTCTCTTGTATAAGAGAGAAAGAAAAGGGAATGTGATTCATTTGTGATTGTATAAGCATATGAAAAGAACAAACCTCTGAAAGGTCCACAAGAAAGACACCATGGCATGCCTGTTGAGAGGTGGGAGTGGGGGCATGGTGGGTGGAATTCCTTTCTCTTTATACTTTTTATCCTTTATAAATCATGTTGTTGTTTTACCTACTATAAGATTAAATAAATAAGCTACAATTAAAACAAAATAAAAAGCACTGACCTATTGACACAACAGTTCCAATTTTGGGAATAGATCCAATATGATTTTACATAGATGTTCATTAAAGGAAAAACCTGGAAATAGTCCATTGACAGGAGAATGTTTAAATAAACTGTGATACAGTCACACTTTAGAATAAGGTATAGGATACTGTACATCGACCATGAGAAAGACCGTTTTGTACTGACATGGGAAAATCCCTAACACATTATTAAGTGAAAAAATGCAAGTTGTAGAAAAATACATATAAGGGAATCTAATCTGCATAACACTACAAATGCAAACACATAGAAAGGAACTCCAAGGAGGCTACAGTGCTCTTGACCGGGCATCCTCTGGGGGAGGGAATGAAAGGAGAGAGAAGATCTGAAATAGGACTTTCACATTTCCTGGGGCACCTCTGTCCTTAAAGTATAAGAAACAATGTGTATGTACTTCTTATACAGAAAAAAGTAAAGATCCCTGTGTATTAACTTGCTAGGGCTTTCCTAAAACATACCACAGACTGTGTGGCTTAAACATGAGAAGTTTCTTCCCTCACAGTTCTAGAGGCCACAAGTCCAAGATCAACATCAGCAGGGTTGGCTCCTTCTGAGACTCTCTGCTCAGCTTACAGATGTCCACCTTCTTGCTGTATCCTCACACAGCCTTGCCACCAGTCCAAGAAGATCGGGGCCCCACCCTCGTCACCTCATTTAACCTCAGTCACCCTTTAAAGGCTCCATCTCCAAATACAATCACCTTCTAACTTAATGGGGGTTAGGGCTTCTACATAGGAATTTTAGGGGGCACAATTCAGTCTATGTTACCCTTTCCAAAAAGGAGTACTCTATACAGTAGGGAGCACATGAACCAAGGCAGGGAGGGGTGAAGCAGTGTGGTATGCTCAGCGCTGCAAGAGCGTCGTTTGAGGGAAAAAGGCAAGAGGTGAGGAGAAGAGGTGAGCCTGGCCATGAAGCCTCAGCTGTTGCCCTCCAGAAAAATACAGCACATCGTGGATGGATAAACAACACATATATTTTTAAACCATTTTACATACTTAATCACCAGTGTGGATAATGAGCTCTTGTCCACTAGTCCTTCCTGCCCTTCTGGGCCTCAGTTTCCCCATGTGTAAGAGAAAACCAGATGGTGCCTGGAAAAACTGCAGGTCTCTGCACCACTCTCCCTGGCAGTCTGCCATATCCTAACAGGCATGTAATGCTTTGGTTGAAATGACAGTAGCATGGGAAACCTTGCGGTTGGCTGTGAGGGATGCCCACTAGCTGAGGGCAGGAGCAGGCAAGCCCACGGCATGTGGTGTCAAGTTATCCCACCACGGAAAGGGGCCCCGACATGCAGAGAGTGTATTACAGCCCCACACCTCCCCTCTGGGCTCTGGACTTCTGGGGCAGGTGAGGGCACATGTTCTCACCTTTCTTACTGGACCATGGAAGGTACCACTGGAAAATGCCAGGTGTTCATGATCACATGTAGTTTTCATGATGCAAATATTTGTAAACCCTTCCATGAGAACACTAATTTATTGGCTCAGTAGATCTTAAGCCCCTGCTGTCCAAATCCACATCTCACCTGCGCCTGCCCCTCCATTCAACTCCCCCCACCCCAGCCCCCTGCCTCTGCAGGCAGCACAGCCTTCTCCAGCAGAGAGCTCTGCCCTGCTCCATTCTGCTCAACCCGCCTCCCCAGCAGCCACCACTGCATGGCACCCTGCCTGCCTGTGTCTTCATCCCTCTCTTGCTACCTAATCCTTCCTGTCAGCATTTAAATAAGTCTCTTGATCTTAAAAAAAAAGAAAAGAAAAAAAAAAAGGAACTATAAAAAATCCTCCCTCTATCTTACTTTCCAGCTCCCAACCTCTTTCTCCCTTGTTCCTTACTGCCAGCATCGTCAAGCTATTTACACTTCTCATTGCCTCTTCCACGAGTTAATTCTTACAAATTCTCTACCCCCCACCCCGCCCACTCTTGACCTTGTTGAGAACTGCTCACTCCTTGGATCTGAGCCCAAACACCAGCCAGTTTTCCCTGACCCCCAGATTGGGTCAGTGACCTCAGTACCTAGACCCTCCTCCAGCTCTGGGTACAACAATAGGTAAAAGACTAACTAACTAGCTGTTGAACAGCTGATTATAAATCTGTACTCTTGTGGGCCCCTCCTGGGCCCTTGCTGGGCTCACGTCATTGGCCAGACTGTGTGTTCCACCACGGCATGGATTGTCATGCCCAGGGCCTCCCTAGCACATGCCAGGTGCATAGCAGGTGCTTCATCAACGCTAAGGGACTGAAGGTTGACTGCTAGGCCTATGCTAGGCTATGGAGATGAAAATCACATTTGTTGAGGGCTTACTAAGTGTCTGGCACTGTTCAATGTCATCTACGCATTAACTCCTTTAATCCTCTCAGCCTGTTCGATAGGTATTGCTATGCTTATGTTACACATGAGGAAACTAAGGCCCAGAGTGGTCAGTCACCTGCCATGGTTGCATAGATAGTAAGGAGCAGAGCCAGGATTTAAACCCACACAGGCTACAGAACCCATGCACTTTGCACTATACCACACTTCCTCTCAGGGTAGGTGTCCCTGTTACAACTGTCCTGTACAGCGAGACCAGGAGTGAGCCCTGCCCTCACAAAGCTTCCAAACTAAAAGATCCTTATAGGATGTCCCCAAGTAGACCAGGCCCAGTGTTGATCCTCAACAAAAGCAAAGTGGTCAAACCTGCTGATTATAACCCTGTACTCTTGTGGTATATCCCAGCAGCCTCTCCTGGGCCCTTGCTGGGTTCACAGCCCCTCAGAGTGTAGTCACTGTCTGTGGAAAGAGGAACCCACTGACCAGGGAGCACACACGCACTACTGACCTCAGGGCTATGTGAGGGAAGCAGTTTTATCTCCATAAGCTCAAGACACCCAGCTAAAGTTACACAGCTAATAAGGGATTTTGAACCCAGGTCCATCTGTTTACAAACCCCACACCTCTTTCCTGGTCTCAGACTGCCCTCCTAGGACAGAGGTTTGAGGAACCTGTCTAGACAAAATACACCTGCTCCTCTCAGGGGCCCACTCAGCATTCTGGCATTGACACAAGGTCTGAAGGAACAAAACCTGGGTTTAAGTCTAACCCCGCTACCCCAGAAGAGAACACAGCTGGATCCCCTCCTACAAACTACACTCAGGCTTTGCTCCCCTTGAATTACATATGTAAGATCTATAAACATCCTCCCTGGCAGCACTCTGACCAATAAGAAATATACTGTGCTATCCAATGTGGTAGCTACTAACCACATATGCCTATCAAGCACTTAAAATGTGGCTGGTCCAGCTGAGTGTGGTGGCTCACACCTGTAATCCCAGCACTTTTGGGAGGCCGAGGCAGCCGGATCATGAGGTCAGGAGATCGAGACCATCCTGGCTAACACGGTGAAACCCCATCCGTAATAAAAACACAAAAAATTAGCCGGGCATGGTGGCGGGTGCCTTTAGTCCCAGTTATTTAGGAGACTGAGGCAGGAAATGGTGTGAATCCAGGAGGCAGAGCTGGCAGTGAGCTGCAATCGCGCCACTGCACTCTAGCCTGAGTGACAGAATGAGACTCCATCTCAAAAAACAAAACAAAGCAAAACAAAAAAATGTGGCTGGTCCAAATAGATGTGCTGTAAGGATAAAATTCACACTGGAGTTTGAAGACTTAGTATGAAAACAGTAAGGTAAGCTATCTTAATATTGTTTTATACTACTTACATGTTGAAATGATATTTTTGATCTACTGCATTAAATATAATATATTACTAAAATTAATTTCACCTGTTCGATTTTACTGTTTAGAATGGGGCTAGTAGAAAATTGAAGCTTACCTATGTGGCTCATCTTTTTGGCTCACAATATATTTCTAGTGAGCAGCACTTCTTTAGAGATTAATAAATACAGTAACGCTGTGGTGGCTGGTGAATCAGCTAGCAGAGCTATAAAAATTAATGAATAACCAGATTAAGTGGCAGTGAGAAAAGTTCTTTGGCTAGCTGCATGTGGAGAATGTTGGTAAAAATACCCAGTGTAGAATAAGGGCGGTTAGTATGAACAGGTCGAGGCTTTTCAGTCATGAGTCCGAAGGACACAGGCGGAAAGAGCGGCCATTGTGCATGGCTTTCGTGAGAGTAAACTCCCCTTCTCTGTGCCATCTGTAGACGCACCAGAGTCCTGCTTAGAAGTCTGCTCTCCGAATGTGTAGGCTGTGTCTCCGCTCCTCAGGATGGGCTCCTTTGTTAAATCGTGGCCTTCGAGGGTGTGTTGTTGTTTCCCTTGTTCCACAGGAGGATGCAGATGTGGAATGGAAATTCGCCCGAGCAAAACTCTGGCTGTCTTACTTTGATGAAGGAAGAACTCTACCTGCTCCTTTTAATCTAGTGCCAAGTCCTAAATCATTTTATTATCTCATAATGAGAATCAAGATGTGCCTCATAAAACTCTGCAAATCTAAGGCCAAAAGCTGTGAAAATGACCTTGAAATGGGCATGCTGAATTCCAAATTCAAGGTAGGTAGCCTGTGGTTTATGGGGCTGGAGAAGGCAGCAGGAGGGGGCAGGCAAGTGGAGTGTGTTTGAGTCATATGGCTGCCCCCCCCCCACCCCATGCAAGGAGGGCCAGGGGCTGGGAGGGCTGGTACTCTGTAGAGTCTGCCTGGACACATCTGAAAGCTCCAATGCCCGCAGAGACTACTGTGATACCCCCTTTCTCCTTGCAACCCCTTGGAGAGGTGCCCTGCTGGGGATAGCAAGCTGCCTGGCCAAGCCGCGACCCCAGTGAAGGGAACCCCTTAGTGGACTTGGAAATGGAACAGCTTTTCGCAGAAAGTATCTGGAAAATGATCTCTGAGAAAAAGGTTTCCTTCCCACTGTCTGGCTCTCCTGGGGATTCTCAGTGTTTATTAGTATGTTAAAACCCCTGGAGAAAAAGACATCCATCTAACCTTAACTCAGTGCTTTCCAACCAACTTGGCTAAACAATATTCTGTAACCCTTATTAACATCCTACAGAGCTAAAGATCCTAGGAACAATGTTCTAGGAAGCCAAGCAGCACCGGGTAAATCAGCTTTTGGAAGCTGCCTCACTGAGACAACCCCGTGTGTGGATACTGTTCAAGTCCTACGAGATACGTAGGGATGCATGTATGTTTTTGTGTGTGATATGTGTGGGTTTGCTTGTTTTATCCAGAAGACTCGCTACCAGGCTGGCATGAGGAATTCTGAAAACCTGACAGCAAATAACACTTTCAGCAAGCCCACCAGATACCAGGTAACCACCCCTTTCCCGAGCATCCAAGCATGGGCAGAAGTAGACTCCACTAAGACACAGATCCAATCCCATGGCTATGTCATCCCCCGAGAACACAGCTTCATTCCTTCCTTTATTGCACACATATTTATTGGGTGCTGACTACATGTCAGGAACTGTGCTACTTCCTGGGGATACGGATAGAGATGTGGTTCCTTCCTCAGTGGCACCTCCAGTCCAGTGACAATGGACAATGAACAAGTCAACACAGAGATAAGTGTATGCCCTCAAACTGATGACAGTGACAAAAAGAAAACAGGAGGACTCAAAAACAGAGAAAAATAGGGAGCTTCTGCTTAGACATGGTTTTCAGAGGGGACATCTTCAAGGAGAGAACAGTCAGCCAAGACCACTCGGATGCAGGAGGCAGCCATATGTGACCTTCCAGGCAGAGGAAGAGAAGGGTGGCAGGTCCAGAGCAGCTTGGCCCTGTGGAAGCAGAGAGTGGAAGGAGGTGAGGTCAGAGGACCAGACCACCGTCAGGATGGGGGAGAGGGTAACTTTGCCCAGAAGGGGAGATAATGAAATTGTATTCATGCTTTAAGAAACCACCTAACTGCTATAATGAGAGGAGACAGGTGGGGACGAGAGTAAAAGCAGGGATACCAGTGAGGAGGATGTGACAGTCATTCAAGTACAAGGCATGGTTGCTTGGATTGGGGTATGATCAGGGTGATGGAGAAAAGCAGACAGATGCAATACACTTTCTGGATGTATAGCTGCTGGGCACATATGGGGAGGGTGAGGCACACCCAGCATGGCTCCCAGGTTTCTTTCTTAAGCAGTCAAGTAGATATAGGTGTCTTCAGATTTGGACTGCCAGCCTGCCAAGTCTGTTGTCAGAAAAATTAGAAAAAGAACTTTTATGCTTCCAATCCTTGCACTGCTTTTGGAAATGAATGCCAGATCTTTGTATCCGTTTAGATCAGCCCATGCACCAGTGATAAACGATAGCTACGGATGATCAATTATAAAAGTGCAGGCCACTCCTTTCCTGTCTTCCAGTTCTCGATGATCAGCAGTTTCACCTATGCTGATCACTTCTTATCAGATGTAAATTTTAAGCTGTCCTGAGCATGCCTTTGGGTGGAGGTGATGTGCCCCTGGTGCCACCTTCCCACAGGGAGCAATTACAGACTTAGATCTTTTAGATATAGGTCTCTAACTGAATCTCTCCAACCATATTTCAGAAGCCAGCTGTGCAGTTAGGAGGATTTAATTGCACAATTAAGAAATGGCTCATCCCTCAAAGAGCTTATAGTTCTGTCAGCTGACAGGTGAAAAATTAGCAATGGGCAAATCTTGTGTTTAATCACGCACAAAATTGGGACTGACTGGTTTGATCTGCTTTGAGCTATTTTACAAAACAAAGCCTTTGGTCAGTGGAAGGATTTTTATTTCTCAGCTTTTCAGAGAGAGGTGTAGATTATCTATGTCACAGAAAAGATAGATACCCAATGGGTTAGGGCCAAATCTCTCCTAGGTTTTGAGCAGCATCAGCTCCTCAGATAAAGGAAGATCAATTCTGTGTGAATGTCCCATCCCAGAATGAATCCTTTCTGAAGGAGACCATTTTCTTTTATTTATTTATTTATTTACTTATTTACTTTATTTATTTATTTTAGACAGAGTTTCACTCTTGTTGCCCAGGCTGGAGTGCAATGGCACAATCTCGGCTCACCACAACCTCCACCTCCCAGGTTCAAGTGATTCTCTTGCCTCAGCCTCCCAAGTATCTGGGATTACAGGCATGCACCATCATGCCCAGATAATTTTGTATTTTTAGTAGAGATGGGGATTCACCATTTTGGTCAGGCTGGTCTCGAGCTCCCAACCTCAGGTGATCCACCCGCCTCAGCCTCCCAAAGTGCTGGGATTACAGGCATGAGCCACCACGCCTGGTAGGAGACCATTTTCAAAAGCAGTCTCAGAGCAGTCCCCTCTCTGTCTTCCATCCTCGCTGGTTGAGTCCATAGTACCTTGAATCTCCCCAGGAACTTCCTGCTGTGATTACAGAGATTGGTCGTCTACAGCTTCAGGTGACTGATGACCTTGGAAAGCTTTGTTCATTTTGTAATTTGTGACTCCATAGAAGAAGCCTGAGGCGACTTATTCAAATAGTTTCACAGAAAAGAAGAAACAAAAAGCCAGCCAGTAGGCATCAGAGGAAAGGGACTGAGGGAGCGTAGTCTTTGCACATGGGTTCTTGGCTCCACCCTGCTAGGCTGCATGGCATCGTCCTGAGTCATCATCTGCTCACAATAGGAGTAAACCCTGAGATGTCACTAAAAGACACCTGGATGCAGGCTGAACACTAGCTCAGGTATAGTCGCCCATATTCCTTGGAGATGGGCACTGTCTTCAACCTCATGTAACAGATGAGGGAATTGAGGCTTAGTGGCCAAGGCCACAGAAGTGACTGAACTGAGATCTCTCTGACTCAGAGGGCCCCCCTCTCTCACCACATCATGCTGCCTGGACACCGGCCTATTATTTATCTTCATGGTGTTGCACCAGCATCCTCCTCAGAACCTGTCTTGCCTGTGTTTGACAGTCACCAGGAAGAGACCTATCTGAGCCTTCCAAGCACACAGTGAAGAGGCAAAGAGCCGGAGAAGGCACTGGGGCACTTTTGTTATCACCGGCAACAAGGACAATTTGAGTGGGGATCTGAGTATGGCTCCTCTCTTTCCTTGGGCCCACCAGTGGCCTTCCAAGTAGCACTGCTTTCCTCCCACAGCAGCTTCCAAATGTGCAGAGAACATTAGCAGCCCAATTCACCCCCTCTTTCTTACAATCCAGGCCCTAGGCAGAGCTGCTGTCACTGAGCACATATTCCATCAGCCTCTCACATGTTGTGGCTCTGAGAAATCACTTAGTGTTCCCAAGAAGATAAAAGCACCATCATTCACACACATTTAGTTACTAAGCTTGCTGCTTTTTTGTCTCTTCATTCGATTTCTCAACTGTTAGCGTTTCACGTGTTTATTCAGCTGTTTGTCAATGCTTCTGCTTTTGTGAGGTCTTTGTTGTAAGGGAAGACAGCTCCTTCAGACTTCAGAGGCTTTCTGTGTTGTTTCCTTAGACTCCAGAGTGTCTGGATTGTTATTTTTCACAAAACCATTTTTTGTAATGTGTTTTCCAGTCTGGGCTCTGCAGACCTGAGACCCAACAATGGAGCAAAACCGTGATACTGGTGAGATGGCCAAAGTATGCCTCCTCCCCAAGCTCCCTGTGATCTGTTCCAAGATCCAGCTTGTCAGTTTGTTGGGGCAGGAAGTATACAGACCCACATACTCACTCTGAGAGGCATATTTCTTTATGGTGAAACTAAAAAAGTGATATCCCAAATAATAGATAGAATCCAGGCACATCCATCTTTCACATACACTCCAATCTTTATGCTGCAATCTGCTCCCCAAAACCCAGTGGGGAGTTCTCTTTTCCATCTTCTAAATGGCCTTTACTGAAGAGATCAAAGCAAAGAGGATGGACAACTTGTCAGTGCCTATTTCTTCTATTCTTGTGTCTGATAACCCTCAGTTTAATGAATGATTTGTCCTGTGATCCATTTTGTCCACTCTCTTCCAAATGTTCCTCAATTTCTGTTTTCGTAGGTGACCACATTGCTTCCCTCTGGATCCTACCTCGTTGGCCATCACCAGCATACAGTATGTGTTCTCTCCCTTGCTTCCTTATCTGTGTCCTCATCTGCCCTGGCTGTGCAGGGAGAGTTGTCTCTCTCATAGAAAGATGTCCTGTGTTCCCCTTCACCACCAGTGGCCAGAGGCCATCTGGCCCCTTGTAGTCTGGGCTAGGTATGGGCTGTGGGAACTGTGTGCCTTCATCTCCAGACATAGGGCTCTGCCTGACAACTGCTCTTATCCATTGTGCATCTCATCTTCATCCTCCTGAGTATTCTTTTCCTGAGTGATAGCACTAAATATACTTATCTCCAGTACTTTCTAATGCATGGGGCAGGGCAGGGAGAGTAGACACTACCAGGGACATAGTAACTTGGAGAAAGCTTATTATCTCCATGAAGCAAAAGAACTCTATGGAAGATATCAAGGAGGTATCTCATACTCATCACAAAACACACACACACACACACACACACACACACACACACTTCCTCCACATAGTGAAAGAAGGGAGGCTTTCTATGTCCATCTTTTCTATTAGGTTGGGGCAAATGTAATTGCAGTTTTTCCATTTTAGTGAAATCAAATAGAAATAGATATCCTATCAAGGGAACCAGCCCCCAGTATTTCAACGTAGGTTCTTTCTATTTTCCATAAGCGTCGGCCGGCTGAGAAACAAAGAGAAAGAGTACAAAGAGAGGAATTTTACAGCTGGGCCTCGGGGGGTGACATCACATATTGGTAGGACTGTGATGCCCACCTGCGCTGCAAAACCAGCAGATTTTTATTGAGGATTTCAAAATGGGAGGGGGTGCAAGAACAGGGAGTAGGTCACAAGATCACATGCTTCAAAGGGCAAAAAGCAGAATAAAGATCACATGCTTCGGAGGCCAATAAAGATCACAAGGCAAAGGGCAAAGCAAAGATCACAAGGCAAAGGGCAAAATCAAAAACTCCTGATAAGGGTCTGTGTTCAGCTTTGCATGTATTGTCTTGATAAACATCTTAAACAACAGAAAACAGGGTTCGAGAGCAGAGAACTGGTCTGACCTCAAATTTACCAGGGTGGGGTTTCTTCCCCACCCTAATAAGCCTGAGAATACTGCAGGAAACCAGGGCATATTTCAGTCCTTATCTCAACCGCATAAGACAGACCTTCCAGAATGGCTGTTTGTAGACCTCCCCCCAGGAATGCATTACTTTCCCAGGGTCTTAATTATTAATATTCCTTGCTAAGAAAAGAATTCAGCAATGTCTTCCCTACTTGCATGTCCGTTTATAGGCTCTCAGCAAGAAGAAAAATATGGCTCTATTCTGCCCAACCCCGCAGGCAGTCAGACCTTATGGTTGTCTTCCCTTGTTCCCTGAAAATCACTGTTATTCTGTTCTTTTTCAAGGTGCACTGATTTCATATTGTTCAAACACACATGTTTTACAATCAATTTGTACAGTTAACGCAATCATCACAGTGGTCCTGAAGTGATGTACATCCTCAGCTTACAAAGATAACAGGATTAAGACATTAAAATAAAGACAGGTGTAAGAAATTATGAAAGTATTATTAGGGAAGTGATAAACATCCATGAAATCTTCACAATTTATGTTCCTCTGCCGCGGCTCCAGCTGGTCCCTCCTTTCAGGGTCCCTCACTTCCTGCAACAATATCCTCTGTGCCATCCATGTTAAATAGAACTTTTGGCCATTTCTCCAACCATTTCAGGCTTTCTGGTGGCAAAACTGGCTTTTGAAGATATCAAGTTGTGCAGCATGCATGTAACAGAAGGGAAGTTAGGTCTGTATGAGGACATGAGGTTTTTTTGGTTTATGAGACAGAGTCTTGCTCTGTCACCCAGGCTGCAGTGCAGTGGCACCATCTCAGCTCACTGCAACTTCTGCCTCCCAGGTTAAAGCAATTCTCCTGCCTCAGCCTCCCAAGTAGCTGGGACTACAGGTGTGCATCAACATGCCTGGCTAAATTTTGTATTTTTAGCAGAGATGGGGTTTCACCATGTTACCCAGGCCGATCTCCAACTCCTGGCCTCAAGTGATCCACCCGCCTCAGCATTCCAAAGTGCTAGGATTATAGGCATAAGCCACCATGCCAGGCAGGACATGAAGTCTTTAAAAACTGGCAGGCAGTCACACTGCTCTCCCTGAAGGTCCCTGTCACTCTGGGAAGTGCCCTGGAGGTGAGGAGGAAGGCTAAAGTGTCCCTGCACATCTGCAGTGCTCATCTGGTTCTGCTTCCACAGGAAGCCTTTATAATCCTAATGCACACTGAGAGCTTCAGAGTAAACCTTTGCTTTTCTACCCTTTGAGGCCTAGGTCTACAGGAACCCTGCTCAGGTTGAGCATGCCAGTACTCAAGAGTGGGCCATGAGCATTCCTGCCAGTGCCAGAGCAGAGACCCCCTTCTTCAAGGGATGACCATTGTATGATGTCACCCAGCCTCTGAAATCTAGTGAGGCTTCCCCCTGCATAAAAAGACTCAGTTCCCAGACACGGCCCAAACCCTCTTTGACTAATAGGAGCCAGTTTCCCACATCTCTTTTCCTAAACCATCTTGAGCCTTTATTTTGATGCCCAGATGAAGCCCCAGCCATGGTTTCCATGCTGGTTAAATCTCAGATCTGCCACTTTCCAGCTGTGTGACCTTGGAGAAGTTACATCAGTGTCTGAGCCTCAGTGTCCTCATCCGTAAATGGAGATGACAACTCCCATCTCACTGAGTTTCTTGGAGGAGTCAGTAAGATGACTTTTGTGAGAGGCTGACACAATCCTGGTCTATGGAAGCACTCAATGCATTTGCTTCTTTGTATCTTCATCCTTTCACCCTTCCTCCTGAGGGGCTCCTCTGCATTGAGGGAGACTGTGAGCAGGATCTCACCTATCCCAGCCAAACAGGGTTTGGGGGCACATTTTCTATTACTAGTAAATATATGCCATGGAATGTTCTTAAATACAAAATGTGGAAGGGCTGCAATTCTGGCTGCACCTATGAAAGGATTTTCCTCAACGCCATTTGACCACCAATCTCTGGCTTATCATTTTACATGAGAAACAGTAAAGCTCTTTAATTGATGGATCCAGAAACTGAAGAACCCTTAATTCCTGAGGTTTGCCTTGAAAAGGCAACCAACTTTAACTAGGTCCCTTTAATTTTGTGTCAGCCTGAAAGCTTGCAGTGGAAGAACACTTCTGAATTTCTTATTCAGTAAGAATGACAGATACCTAGGTGTCTGTTTTGTTACTTTTTTTTTTTTATGAGAACTAGTTTGGGACAAAGTTTTTGTCTTGTTTTGTTTTTCCAACTCAAAGTGAAAGCAGCATTATTGAGTCTCATGGAAAGGGATATGTGTGTGTGTGTGTGTATATATATATATAGTATATATATTTTATATAATCTCAAAAATATTTTTCGAGATATATGTTTTTTTTATGAGAACTAGTTTGGGACAAAGTTTTT
>NW_012114511.1:1345314-1421537 GCF_000951035.1 Colobus angolensis palliatus | reverse complement strand
GCCAGGCTGGTCTTGAACTCCTGACCTCAGGTGATCTGCCCACCTCGGCCTCCCAAAGTGCTGGGATTACAGGCGTGAGCCACCGCACCTAGCTTGAAAGGGATATGTTTTTATAATCTAGATAACTTACTTTATTGACTAGACTATATCCATGAGAAATTCAGTGCTGCAGTTTAACCACTAGTAGGATAAGACCCAGGCTTCTCTGAGAAGGATCAGCAGGAAGCAGCAATGGTCAACTCTTTAGCCTGAAATTAGATCACGACTCAAACCACAGAGCCAGTTGGCCCATGAGCCCAAGGGCTGAGGAGGGACAGCGCTGGCCTGAATGAGCTAAACCCAGTGTTATCCTAGAGAGTCTTTTGGGTTCAAGTGAAGTCTTGGAATCACAGGCCAGGAGGCATCTCTGTGGCAAGCTCTTCACGGTTAAAGGGATGGAAAGAACCATAATTGATGATAACGAGTAAATCCTCCAGCTCTTTGCATCCAGTTCACTAACTTTTTATTTGCAAGATGCTTTTCCACAGCCTATGTAGCAAAGCTAGGAACAGAATCAGGTCCCTACAGGTCTCTTCAAACTGGAAAATGCTGCCTCTGTCCTCTTGGTCCGCAGGTGTGAGCAGGTGAGAAGGCCACAGGAAGGGAGGACCAAGGAGCAGGGAAATCCCTTCCTCTCTTCCACACTGCTCATCTCTTGGAAGATTCAGAAGTCTCGGCTGCCCGAGTATTTTTAAATCCTGTGATTTCGCAGGAACCCTGGACCAACTAGCTGACAAAATCCAAAGTTCACCTCCTGCAGTCTTTCCTACACTTGGCTCTATTCTTGGTGTGTCTTAAGTGTTTATTCATGCCTCGCCTGCTTAACGAATTCAGTATTTGCATAATGAACGGAAATTTGAGGGCCAAATCCTTCTCCAGTGTGACTCCGGCAGCACAGTGTCAGGCCTGTGGGAAGTGGTATCTCTGTAAAACCCCAGAGGCCCAGCTGTGTCTGCTTCTGCTTCTGGTAGGAATTTTCCAAGGTACAGTGGACTTATCCTCCAAGCCTGGTCCTAACTTCTGTACCCAGCGGATCTCCTCTCATTAAGCACACACTGCTCACTGTGACCTCCGAGGGAGGCAGCTCCACCCAGGCAGGCCTGCTAAGTCTTCCCCAGCCCTCCATCCTTGAAACAGAGCTGAGGTCCAGGAAAGATGACATGACTGAGTAGGGCAGAGCCAGGCCAAGGCCCCTGGAGCAGAGACATGGATCCAGGATTTCCGCCAGTCCCCACTCCACCCTTTCTCTCTGTCTCTCCTTCTCTGCTTGGCTCAGTTTCCTGCCACTGAGAAGTATCCCAGGTTCAGGTGGATATTGTGTCCTGTAGGGGAGGCTAAACAGAGACTGACCAGGTACCTGCACTGTGCAGGGTACCCCTCCAGAGTGAGGCGCCAGGCATGGGAGGGTCGCCGCGGTTGCTGAGGCTCTTCAAGGGAGGGAGGGGTCCTGCTACACCACGCAGGCTGCCTCTGCACTAGGCCCGCCCTGTCTGATCCCTTCCTTGCTTGGCATTTCAGAAAATCATGAAACGGCTCATAAAAAGATATGTCCTGAAAGCCCAGGTGGACAGAGAAAATGACGAAGTCAATGAAGGTAAGTGACTGGATTTCCACCCACGTGGTGATTTAAAACAACACAGGTTCTGCAGGTCTCACGGGCCTAAGGCCACGGTGTTGTCAGGGCACTGTGCTCCTTTCCGGAGGCTCCAGGGAGGCTCAGTCTCCTTGCTCATTCAGTTGTCAGCAGAGTGCATTTCCACGGGGCTGCAGGCCTGTCCCCATTTCCTTGCTGGCCTGAGCTCCAGCTGGGCTGCCCTGAGCTCCAGCACTTGGTTTGTGCATACAGCCCCACCACCTCAGAGCTGGCAGCAGGCATCAGGCACTCTCACACTTCATTTGCCCTGCCTCATCTTCCGTTGTCCCATCTCTGACCCCACTCCTCTACCTTCCTCCTCCACCTTTTTTTTTTCTTTGAGATGGAGTCTTGCTCTGTCGCCCAGGCTGAAGTGCAATGGCACAATCTCTGCTCACTGCAACCTCCGCCTCCCGGGTTCAAGCGATTCTCCTGCCTCACCCTCCTGATTAGCTGGGATCACAGGTGCGTGCCACCACACCCAGCTAATTTATATATACATATATATATATATTTTTTTTTTTTTTTTAGTAGAGATGGGATTTTACCACGTTGGTCAGGCTGGTCTCAAACTCTTGACCTTGTGATCCGCCTGCCTCGGCCTCCCAAAGTATTGGGATTACAGGCGTGAGCTACTGAGCCTCGGCCCCTCCTCCACTTTTAAGGACTCATGTGATTGAATTGGTTCCACCAAGATAATCCAGAATAATCTCCTTCTGTGAAGGGCAGCTGATCAGCAACCTGAATTCTATTTGCCACCTCAGTTCCCCTTTGAGGGGGAACATGACTACCCACAGGCAGAACACCAGGGATCAGGACAGGGACATCTTGGGAGTGGGGGACATTCCTCTGCCTCCCACAGCAGTGGTGGCCTTGAGCCAACCTTATGCCTCTTGAGTGCAGGATGGTTCAGAATTCCAATGCTGTACTTCATTCCGTGGTGCATGTCCACTGAGCAGATGCACACTGCCTTTAGGGTCTGCTGCCACTTGCTTCTAACTGGCCCTGTCCATTCTCAGTTCGAGATTCTCAGCATCTAACTGCCAGCCGTGTTTCTCAAAGTGTTCCCCACCTCAGAACTAGCTGTTAAAACTACAGACCCCAGACCCCACCCAGACCTAATGAATCAGCATCTCTGGAGTGGGGCCTGGGATCTGCTTTTGGAAAACTGCACCAGGGGTCTCTGATGCACAATGAGGCTTACCAACCATCTTATTTTCACTGTTTGGGTTGTTTTCCAGTCAATTGTAAGCAGTTACTCTTAGATGAAAAGCAAATTACTTTATACCAGGTAATTAATGAGATACCTATGATAAATATTTGCTACCTAGAAACAGCCTCATCCATGATTGAAGTTTCTGTTCTCCTCACTTGGGCCACAGGGAACTACAGAAAGAGCCTGGTCATTGGGTGACCCTCTGCTTCATCCTGGGGCACCCAGCATGCAGCTCGAAGTCAGCCATGACTGAACTGCCCCTGAGCTGACATGGTTTAGGGGTTGACAACAGTCCACCTACCTACTCGTAGGTCTCAAACAAACAATGGCCAAGTGTCATGCCAGCCAGCCTCAAGCAGTGTGTAACTGATTCATGTGAACATCACTGATCATAAAAGGTAGGGGTACTCAGGTGTCATGCCGTCTAACTTACACCATGAAACGGGGGCTCAGTGAAGCACCTGATAAAAATAGAGGGTGTATCCATTTGTCAAAATGGTTCAAACTGTACCTTTAAGATCTCTACCTTTTATGTATGTAGACCATACCTGAAAAATACATGAGTAATGTTTCCACAGACAGTGGACTCCCACACAAGCCAAGTGCAGTATCTACAGTATTAGGAAAGATCCTTTTGACACCTGTTTGTGGTTAATAGAAGATTCCCACAGCCTAGACCCATTGGACTTCTAACCACAAGGTTTGCTGTGGAAATAAAAGTGAAAGTCCCTGCTAGGTGGTCCCTCATTATGGAAGGAGGAGGCGGTGGGCATTGTCGCAGCTCCTGTCAGCGAGATGGTGCTGCTGCTTGTGTGGGCTGAGTGGACCCTGCTCAGGTGGCCAGCTCACTCCCAGGAGGCTAGTCAGCTCCATGGCCACCATGGCTGCATCTGCTGTGCCAAGCCATTCTCTCCAGGATCCTGGGAGTTTCTCTTCTCTACAAATAACTATGACAGAACAAAACATAGCATCATCAAAATCAATGCTCCAGTTAATGGGGTTGTTGTCCAGAGTCTTGAAATCTGCCTTTAATGACTCCGAAGCAAACCTTCTAACAAGTATTTTATGAAACAGGTGCTAGACACAATTCACAGCCCTGATCTTAACTCCTCCTTCAAATCCCTAAGGGAAAGGTTTTCCTGGAACAGGAGGAGAAGGGCTTTCTATGGATCGATGAGTCCTTCAGTGGTGGAGGAGTTGGGTGGTTCTGGGTTCAAATAGAGCCCCCCTTGCCTCACCTTCAACCCTGGTGGGCTGGCCCGGGACCCGACATTCCACTGGAAGGATGCACATGCCCACATCCGCATGGGACAAGCCCTCAGCTTCCACCTGCTCAGACTCCAATATCTCCTCTGTCCTTGCAGGCGAGCTGAAGGAAATCAAGCAAGACATCTCCAGCCTGCGCTACGAGCTTCTTGAGGAAAAGTCTCAAGCTACCGGTGAGCTGGCAGACCTGATTCAACAACTCAGCGAGAAGTTTGGAAAGAACTTAAACAAAGACCACCTGAGGGTGAACAAGGGCAAAGACATTTAGCAGCCCACATCGGCATCTGTGACTTCTACCAGCATTCCAAGGCCAGGGTGGATGCCCTGGCCCCATCCCTGGTGGGGAGGGGTCCCTGGCCCACTCCTCTAGGACATGAAGGGGATCTCCTGGTTCAGTCTCTTGCAGCATGACTGACATCTCCAGCCCGCTGGCCTGCCTAAACCCAGAACTGCTGTGAATCTAGGCGGTTGGGTAAGAAAAGCTATCACGGGAGGAGGGGAGGAACAGTTCCCTGACGAGTGTGAGACCTTCGGTCCAGCCACAGTGAAACCCATCCCTGTGGCCAGAGCAGGAAAAGGCCATCTTGGGTGCACACCTGTGCCCTCCTACTGCAGGTGGGACTGCAGCTCTGGCTGTGTCCTGGGAAGACAAACACCTCAACCCACAAACTCCTTCTCACTCACTCCCCGCCACTCCCCAACACATCCAAACAGAACCGGGAGGTGACCTGTGATCTATTCTTAAGTGCCAGATGAGAACACAGCCTAATAGCAAAATAGTTCTATTTGTTTATAAAAAAAAAAAAAAAAAGAGTTTAAAAATCCTAAATCAAAAACTGTACTGTAGGTAGCACTGTTTAGAAAACAACAAAATCCAAATGATGTATTTTTACCTTTATTAAGATTATCTTGTATTTACTATTTTTACCTAAAATGGAAAGAAATAAAATTACCTCATAATAACTTCTGTGTATACGCTGCCGGGGCCGCCCCACTCGCAGGCCCAGTCTGGAAGTGGCCTTGGGAACCTGTGGCCCAGGGACGCTCTGGGAAGATAATGGGCTGGTGCGATGAGGGTTGAGTGGGGACGAAGGCACCACGCTCCCGAGAGTCATGCAGCCAGGACCCCCAGGAGCTCCAGCCTCCACCTCCAAGCGCCTCCTCCTGTGCCCAGACCTAAGGTCAGGAAGGAGGTAAAGGAAATGCAGAATAAGTGGAAAGTTTCCTCCCACCCCATTCTAGAACTTTCCTCCATGTGAAAGGAAGAGGGGGGCAGGAATGAGGCCTCAAAGTGTCCCCCGACCAAGGAAGAGGCTAAGTGTGAGTAGCGAGAGCAGCCACCAGAGGGCGCTGAGTCCCAAACAATGTCTGTTCGGAGCAGGTGTGCGAAGATGCCATTCATCTTCCAGAAGCTTCCAGAAGAGCCCTCTGGTCCCAAGGAAACACTCCTAGGGCTGACCAGAAGTATTCAGTGCTTGCTGTGTACCAGGCACTGTGCTCAGGGTTTTGCACACATCAGTCCATCAGATCCTCACAGCAACCCTGTGAGAAGGGTGATGGTTACAAATTCACATGCCTTGCAGACGTCCTGGGGGGGGGGAAATAAATATATAATAGTTATATATATATTCATGTGTGTATGTGTAAATATGTATATGTACGCATATGCAGAAAGAAGGAGCTTGTGTTCCAAGATATACAATACGTCTTTGTCTTCAGGGGCAAACATTTTTTTTACTTAACTCTGCTGTAAGAAAACAGACGATCAGATGAAGTGATAAACAGAAGTGAGGTTGGTGCCAGCATTGATGGGAGTGACGAGGGACAATGACAGACTGCATAGCCGTGTCCTGCCTAAAGCAGGCTGCAGACACTCAGCTCAGCCCATCTTTGCCATAAAGAATATAGTCCTGTTTTGTCACATCTTCCCAACTACTGAAAAAAAAAGAAAAAGTCAGCATTTGTTGGGCTCCTGGCAGCCAAGTTAGGCAGCAGAAGATGAGACATGGCTCCATACCTGGGCCTTCCCAACCCAATCTGCACCACCACCTAGTATTCAAGCAAGACAGAAACAGGCGTTTGACGGGTGCTGGGCAGAGTGCACATGCAGGGGCGCTTGACAGACATAAACTCTGACCCAGAAGGAGGACCCATAGAGGACCATGGATGGATTTCAAAGAGGCTGCAAGTCCTAAGGTGCCCTTCAGGCTGTGTGCCTGTCTTTGCAATGGTGCACTGTTCTGGAGAGAACACCTGTAGCTTTTCTCAAGCACTCATCTATGCGCCCCCGGCAAGCCACAGATGAGGAATGACTTTACTCAGCAGCTACGTACTAAGCCCCTTGCCAAGTGCTGGGGACAGAGCCATATGTGTCCAGTGTGGCTCCCTTTTTAAACCCAGACTCTGAAAAGGGAGGCTTAAGTGCTTTGTAGGAAGAGCAACTGATTCATCCAGGGGACAAATTGCTAATGCTTCTGGAAGACTGCCTTTCAGATCCCTCATTTATCTCTATCAGAATGCTAATAAACACTTCTGAGATGCATTCTTCAATTTCTCTATCTGCCTTCAGTCAAAGGCAGTTGGCAACCCCATTTTCAAACCATGGGGCACCCTTTTCCTATCAAACCTAAGTCTCAGATCTACTCCTTATAGAGATAAAGGAAAACCAGTCTCACTGATTAATTGAAAACTGGGAAAGAAAACTGGTACCATCCATTAGGGTTTTAATGCCATGTCTAGGAGGTAAAGGTAGTCCAGGAATGCATTTGTGGCTGCCAGATGGCTATGGGGAAGGGCAGAAGAGGGCCCTTTTTTGGTGCAGAGCTGTTGGAGAGGCCTGGAACTGATGGCTGGCAGAGATCAGCAGCCTGGAGCAGGGAAAAGAGCTCAGTCATCTTCCAGGCACTGCCAGTCTCCCTCACTTGCCCCATCTCTTGGGTCCATGCTGAATTAGCCAGGTAGGGGAAGCAGTGCTTGAAGAAGCCAAACAGGAGGGTGAGGAATGGAACCTGAGAGAGGCCCAGAGGCAGATGGGGAGAAAAAAGGGCCCAGGTCCTCCCTGGAAAGTTCACTATCACTCCCCAAGATATGCACACTGCCAGAGGCACCCACCTGTCCCCTGCAGCTCTGCACACTTGCCATCATTCTGTCTACAGCTTTAATGTATACGTTCAGTGTCTGTCTCCACTGCTCCAGGGAAGCTCCATGAGGAGGTCAGGTCTGTTCCATTCCCCACTGAGTACCAGCATAAGGACAAACAGTAGCCACTCTTGCTGAATAACTTGTGAATTACTGCAGCGCCCTTCTGGTCTCCAGTTTTATGAAGTTCCTTCAGACAGCATCACTGGGCCCTGAGAAACTCGGTGAGTTTGCAGAAACATAAGCCATCCTCGGCTGTAGCTCAAGCCATTTCCTGTCTAGTTACAGCTTGGAAGGAGGCCCAGCTCCTTGTCCTAACATGGCACACTCTGATGCGGGAGTGGCAGCCCCTGTCCAGGCTTCCCGGGTAACCAGTGGTTAAGCAGTAAGTTCTCCAGTGACTTGTCACCTTCCTATGGCTACTAATAGGACTCAACAAATCATAGTGACACATCCCATGCAGAAGTCCCCAGTTAGTCCTCTGAGCTATTCCTAAAAGACCATGCTCACACACTTGAGAAAGCGCAGTGGCTGCCTCTGCCCATCAAAGCCTATCTCCTTCCCTCCCAGATAGGCCCAAAGACAGAACATTGGCCTACACAAGCCAGGCAGGGGGAGATTTCCCAAGGCAGGAAAGCTCTGACCAGACACCTTCATGGGGAGGCTGAGACACCCTACCCTGCTCAGGAGCATGCAGCATCTGGTTACAAATAAGCAGCCTTGAGCCCATCACTTCTCAAAGTGCCCATGACTGTGTCTGTAAAGTGCAGAGTCTGAGAGCCCCAGAGGCCGACGGGCCGGAGGATCTTCATTTGTGGAGGCAGGCAGGCATGCCTCCACGCTATGCTTATCCCAGCTCTTCCCTGCACCCCGTGAAGGGTGGGAGTACTAGAGGGAAGGAACTCCAGGAAAGACACATAGATGTCAATCAACTTAATGATGATTTACACAGGAGTGAAGCCACTTCCAGCCGTGGTCTCCCAGGCACAGCCAGCAGGAGCTTGGCTAATGCTACCTCATCCTGATCCTGGGAGCAGGGGCCCACGTGGGCTGGATGGCATTGCGGAATGGCAGGTCCAGACACTCACTTTGGCCCAGTATTTCACCATTGTTTCCCCAGTGCCGTCAAGCAGCTAGGACAACCCATGCCTTTTGCTTCAGGGAAGGAATGACACAGAAAGCAGGAAAAAATAAAGGTGTGCTCATTTCCCAGAACTGAGGCTTTTAAAAAGGGAGAGGTCAGATGAGGGGAGAATCAAAATTTGAAAGAAAGGATAGCTGAGGAGCATGGGTTCTCCCCTACCCAGATTGGAGCAGGAGAGGAACGAGGCAAGGTGGTGAGAGCAGAGAGGTCAAGGTGCTGGACAGAGAGGGTCAGACCCCAGAGGAAGGGGAGTGCTCCCATGCCGATAGAAACCGGAGCCTGGCTGGGTCTGCCTTTTGCACTGCCTGGCCTCCTCTAGAATGAGCAAGGACCAGCCCCTTGCCTCCTGTCAGCCTCTCCCTGCACTAGGACGGAGAAAGAGGAAGGAAGAGGCTCTCCAGGGCTGAGGCAGGGGCAAAGTGTCCTCTCCTTACAATAAGTTTTAAAAGTCCCGATTTCATGTCCTCAGAGTATCTGAGTCAGAAATAACTGGGCAAAACACAGCCCACTGTGCCTTGACATGGATGTGGCATAGCTGTGCCACTGACCAAAGAGGCCCGAGTGTCCCGTGGAAGCTGACATTCGGAGGCTGCTGCCAGGCACTGACCCCACACCCCACCCAGCTGACAGGCAGCATGCTGGGGAAAGAGAAGACAAAAGAAGACAATTAAATATGCCAAAGAAAAATTTAACAAGACACTTTTAGGTGTCTGAGGGCAGGTCCAGACACTGGTAGGATAGACAACATTTTTAACTTTGCCACTTCCACCCCCACCACCCCAGCGATGGTGAATATCCAGGGATAAGGCAGAGAGATGGCCAGCACAGAAGCCAGAGAGGAGGGGCTGGGCTATGGAGCATGTAGGCTTGGTGCTGGCTGTGACCCCCTCTTTGGCTGGTAACAGATCTCACTGTACCCCAGACACCATCTAGCACCTAACCCCAGGACAGCCAACCAGAGCGCCCACCTCCTCCAAAATCAACAGCAGACCCAAACAGAGCTGATCTTAGTCTTTCCTTGGTTTTATATATAAGTAGCCATGGCAAAGAAAAGTCCTCTTCAGCAGGGTTGATGAACAGGAGAATGTGAATTTGGGACACCAGTGGACAACCCGCTACCACATGGAGAGGGACTGTCTGAAAATGAAGTCAAAGAGATGAGAAACAGAGACAGGGGAGAAGAGGAGATGGGGGAGGGGGATAGAAGAGAAAAGGAGGGAAAGAGGGAAGCAGAAGGGGTGCCGTTGACCTTAGGTGGGGCCCACCCCGAGGCCCTGCTTCCTGCAGCTGTTCCTTAGGGCTAGTGACCTGTTCCAGAAGTGACTTGTTCTTAGCTTCCCCACCAAATGGATCCCGTTTTTGTTTAAGCAAATTTGCTTTGGGTTTCTGTCATTTACATCCTCGGGGTCTTGATGAACATAGAAATGGTGTGACGACTTCTCTACCCTTCCCAACCCTGGGGCTGGTTTTGAGCTTCTACGGTTGAAGAAGCGAGGGCCAGAAACTGCCAGGACTGTTTTTCTTGAGATGTGGTGTGGTTCTGTTTAATGAGTGAGGGCCAGAAGCTAGTTAAACTGTTTGGGAGAGAAGCTTCGAGGCCATGGGGCGGAAAGGCCTGCTTCACGGCCCAGGGCATGTGTATGCCTCAGGACCAGGGAGAAGAGTCTTTCCGCTCTGCCCAGCCGCCAGCTTTGAAAAGACCTTGAAATGGCATGTTGGGCATTTCTGCAGGGACAGTGATCCCAGTGAGACATATCTCAACATCTATGGAGGCAGCAGGTAGCAGAGAGGTGAAGGGGGAGCAAAGCAGAAAGGGCGACAAGGCAGCCAGCATGGTAGCCACCATTACCACCCTTGTTTGTGGGGTCACCCCTCCGAGACTCCAGAAATAACCAGTACACACTGTGGGCCGGTCCAGCTTCTGGCTGGTGAGGATGCTGCTATAAATAGGAAATATAGAACCTTATTCTGTAGGTAGAGGATGGTGAAGTGGATTATTCAAGTTACATAAATCTGACTTGATATTGGTCTTGGGGACTTGTGCTGCTTTCCGTGAGCATAGATCATTGAGAGCAGCATGAGCCCCAGTAGCTGTACAACTGACTCATAGGGTTTCCAGACCACTGATGCCAGCGGGGAGCAGTGACTGCCCCAGACCCGAGCAGGGTCAGTCACTGAGAGAGAAGAAGTGACTTTGGGTCATCTCAGTGACAGAACAGAACACAGCCCCGGGGTATCACGCTCAACCCCAATCAATCACAGAATGGGCACTCCAGCAAAATAGAGCTATTGGTGCCTTACTAACCTGCAGAAATCGATTAGCTGCCCCCAGGCCAGTTGAGTCCTGGTGAAAGTGAAGATTCGATCTGAGAGCCGAGGCTGCCTTGTAGACTCATCATTACGTAAAGATGCTTGCGGCATTATCACTGTCTGTCACCACCAGCATGAACAGAATGTGTATTCTGTGCTTCAGCAAAGGCCATCGGGGTGTCTTCTCGTGATATTTTTCCTTCAAAGAACACAGATGTATTTGCTGTGTCCCGGGATTTCCAAGCCTAATGTCCCCAGGCACCAGCTCAGAGGTGAGCTGTTTCCATTGTGCTGAGGCTGCAGGAAGGGAAGAGGATGGTATGGATCAGTATTCTAGTTACTCTGGACAGATTTTCAATCTTTCTCCCAAAGGGTAAAAACAGCATTTCCCGATTCTTAAAGACTTTCCAGTCTGTACTCCCCCTGCATACATATGACATGGAAGACTCAACCCGAGGTGAAACATAAAGGATACTTTCTGAAGCAGGGATCTAAGGGTGTGAGACAAGAACACAGATATATGAGGAAACCAAGGGAACTGTCACTTCCCACACAGCCTGTGTGCACCCACCCACGTGGTCACGGCTCAGACACCCGGGTAACTCTAAAGAGACTAAAAGTGTGCCCTAAGCCCACCCACGGGGTGTTTCTGGTCATCCTTGGTGCTCCACCACATAGGCAAAGACAAGGAGGGGGATGGAGGTGAGAATGGGACCTGGGCAGAAGTGCCTAGGCACACAGACACAAGGAAAGAAGAGGAGCGGGGTAGAGGGGCCCCGTGCTTGCTCCCACATGGGTCCACTTTGTGGCAAAGACTTAGAGGCAACCCAAAGAGATGTGAAGGAGATGTTGGTGTCTTCATCGTCAGGGATGTGCAGGGCCTCCCACAGGCCTCACAGAGGCCACCATCAGAAACCCATGTGCAAGAGGCAGCAACTGCATGAAGCCACTCTACTCCCAAGGAAAAATCAGAGAAACTGCCCTCCTGCCAGGCCTTGGAGCCTCCTCTTCCCGATCTGAGGTCGCCCAGGGGCATAGACCACCACTGGCACAGAGCAGAGGAGTCTGGGTCTGTGTAACCTCCCCTAGGTCACAGCACAGGCCACCACGCACAGGAAACAGCAGGGCCAGTAGCACTGGGTCCCAGTAGAGATACATAGTACTGGGCGGATGGTCCATTTCCCAAATAGACACAAATGCCTGGTATGGCTGCTGTTCTGTTCTGTAAAGTGTTTGGGTGACTTCCCAAGAAAGAAAGGAAAATATGGTTATGGTGAACTATACCATCCATGGCCCCAGTGAAACATGCTTCTCAGTACTTAGGCCCTTGTGTGTTCCCCTCCCCGACTGATGCTAGGCTTGGTCATGGGACTTGTTTTAACCAATGGAGCATTAGCAAGTATAGCACAAGCAGTGGTTTGACAAGCCCGTGCCCAGGGTGGTTTGTCTTACAAGCCAGCCCTTGTAAAGGATCTCAGCTAGGATGCTGAATGTTGAGAGGCTGTGTAGAGAGAAACTCTGGAGGCTGAGAGGCCTCTTGTATTTCCAGCCTAGTCAAGCTCCCAGCTAAGTGCAGCTGCATAAGTGATTCAGCTATGTGGAGCAGAAGAACCTCCCAGCTGAGCTTTGTTAGCCACAAAATTGTGAGAAATAATAAAGTGTTGTTGCTTTAGACCACAAAGTTTTGAGGTGGTATGTTACCCATTAATAGCTAAAACACAGGGGCTGAGGAAGGATCCAGGAACTTTTCACACCATTTTTAGCCTATCTGCAGGAGAGTAATCAATCCCACCCATTCATCCCAAAAGAATGATTTACTTCTGAATCATAAGGCCTGGTGCCTCAAACAACAGCAGCCTATGAATGCAAATCAGCAGTTGTTTAAGAAGCCACAGTCAGGGTTTCCAACCTCCCCAGGTTGGCTTTGCTCCACTTCAAAAGAAACCCTGTGTCTGGACACTGATGGAAACCCCCCAACACCCCCCAAAAGTAGTTCTGGCCATCCATCAGAAGGATGCCCATTTTGTTGAACAAGTTAAATACAGCCAGTCAACTCAGTCATCACCTCAGTTAATGTATTGTAATGTGTGAAGGGCTGGAAGGATCCAATGGACTCCAACTCTGAGGGGTTTGCAGTTTCACTGAAGAGAAAAGAGACAAGCCTGGGAACAGGTGAGCAGATTTGTGAGATTTTAACAAGAGTGGTGGGCAGCACAGAGGAGATATCACAAGGCAGTTGGCGAATCATTGTCTGATGGACAACAACATTCCTTTTGATTTCTAATCTTACAGCTGTATGATGAGCACTTTCACATCCCTTATTTCATCGATTTAAAACAACAGCCCAGTGATGTGGGCAGGGCAGGATTCAAGATCCCCTTTACCTAGAAAGAACTTAAGTAGAGCATGAACTGGAAGTTCAATTCCTGGGGTCCTGGGCCCATAAACTGGATTGAGCATAGAATGAGTGGCAACGAACAGAACTGAGTGGGAGGAATGCACTTAGGCTAGGCAGCAAGTGTAGAGGCACTGTCCCTAGCAGGCAGCCTGGGCAGGAGGGACATTCCTTGTGGGGTATTTCTCCACACAGTCCTGGGACCTCCTCCCTCAGAATCCCTTGACACAGACTGATAATGTAGATTCAACAGCTGAGGGTTGGGCCTAGGAGCCTCTATTTTAAGAGATCCCCAGGCAACTCTGATGATCAACTCTATTTGAACACCTGCCACAGAGTTCCCCTTGCCAGATGGCATGGTTATCAAGTCACCTGACTGGTGGGCACTAGAGATAGGACTGGCCCCCAAGCCTGGACCAGTACTCTAGCTAGTTCTCTGATCTTCCCTAAGGTGGGCCTGATCCAGTTTTGTAAGGACATGTAAGATTTGGGGCCAGGCACAGAGGCTCATGTCTGTAGTCCTCGTGGTACTTTGGAAGGCTGAGGGGGGAGGAACGTTTGAGTCCAGGAGGATCACTTGAGGTTGAGGCTGTAGTAAGCTATGATCTCACCTTTGCTCTCCAGCTTGGGTGACAGGGCGAGATCACATCTCTGAAAATAAATAAATAAATAAATAAATAAATAAATAAATAAATAAATAAATAAATAAATAAATAAGTTGGGCATGCAGAAAGATAAAGGATAAAGCATTGAAGGCACCAAGGAAAAAATAGGGGTGAATAGCTCAATTCCACCCTTTCCTGTGTTGCATCTCCATGACTCAACAGCCTTATTTTTACATTAAAAACTAATAGTAAAGGGACAGCCAATGCTAACAAGGGTTTGGGGGTTATTACCCCCAAACCCCAACTCCAGGGATTGCCCAGTCTCAATTTTGTCTCCTGCTTCTTGGAGGTAAGGAAATGTCATTCTTGAACTGGGGCATGGGCAAGGTCCACTCCCACTCTGTCCCCAGAACTGAGAACTCACCCGATGTCAGATGGCAGAGCACTGAGGGGGACAACCTGCCCAGGACAGTAGGCTTCCAGGGTGCACTGTCATTAGAGTACCAGAATAGGGCAGACAGGGCCTCATCCCACATCATGCCAGCAGGTTCTGTGGACAAAGGTGGCAGGGAGAAAAGCTCCAGCCAGGCTGAACAAGTAGGGAGTGTGTGTGTGTGTGTGTGTGTGTGTGTGTGTGAGACAGACTGTTTATTAATTTATTAATATAGATAATAAGAATAGTATTAATATTGATATTATATATTAATATTTGTTAACACAGATAATAAACAGAGCCAGACATAATGAAAGAGGAGATGGGGTGGGGGGGTCCTCTCCTCTTCCCAACCAAGCCAACGTGGGGTAAGGGCAGAGATGGAGGAAAAGACACAGGGCAGTGGGGGGGCGATCCCTCACATTTGAGATTTATCTTTTATTTCTCTGTGACTGAAACTGAGCCACTTCCGATCTGTATCAGGAGGAAATGTGCTGCTTATGCGTTCACAATTAGACCCAGGTAATTCACTCTGTAATAATCAGCAGGCTTCTCCCACCAGCCCACTAAACCTCCCCCTCCTGCCTGCTCGCTTCTATTTCCATCCCTGTCCCCTCCCAGGTGGGGATCCCTTAAAGAGGCCCGGCTGGTTTGTCATCCTTTTCCTTTCTTTCCAAATGGTCCTACTGGGGCCCTCACTGGCGGGCCTTTCCCTTCGTTGTGATTCAGAGTAAGGTTCTGAACCAGGGCTCTAAGGAACCAGAGAAGCCGATTCCAGGAAAGGGCATTAGTTCAGGAGCTTGGACAGTGAACAAGCCGAGCCCACTCGCCCTCTGGCTCAGCAGAGCCCAGCCGGACCCTCCCACCGCAGGGAGGAGACCATCTCCAGGAAGCCAAAATGACGAGATGGTTCTCTTCCTCCTGTCTCTCCAGTGGGCGCAGGGAGGATAGAATATTGTCCTTTGAGATGTTATTGCCGCTGTCATTGTGAATCGAGGCCCAGCGCTCCAGGACTCCCAACTGAACACACTGCCTCCATCCCCTCCAGCCCCCAGCCCACCTCTCAGCCAGTGCCCAGGCCTCTGCAGAGGGGACTGAAGGAAGCCAGATGGATGAGGCCCTTAAGGAATGAGGGCCCAGGAGACGGGGGAGAAAAATTAAAATGCAAATTACTTTTGCTGTTTTGTTTTATACTGTTTCTTTAAAAATATTATTCTCATTACAAAAGTAAACCATGGTCACTGGAGAAATTTCTAAAAACCTCAGCGTTCAGATAAGAGGAAAATGAAAATCACTCTTAATCCAGCCACCTAGAGATAATTACTGGGAGGTATTTGCTTGTGGTTCTCTTTATATATTTATATAAATCTTAATCCACAAACTCAAGTGGGTAAGAAATGAAAGATTACTAGTCAGTCTCTGTTAGGAGCCCCTGTCCCTCATTCCTCGGAGGTGGTAGAAATCTCAGCTCAGTTCTGAGTCCCACACCCACTTTCCTGACCCTGTGATGAATTCCGCAGGCTTACGGCAGGCGATCATCCCACCCACAGCCCTCTCTGCCTGCGCTGATGTCCGCCAAACCTCTGTTGTCTATCTGCTTCCTAAAGGTCAGTCCTGTGGGTCGCTGCTGCACGGATCCTCATTCTCATCAAAAAGACAGCTGCAGAACGCCTGCTTGCCTCTTTCATGCCCTTCTCAGAGCACTAACTCAGAAGCCCTTCTGTCTCCAAATCATTTTGGAGCTGGAGGCAGCTTGCTGTGGCCCGTCAGCACTTCATGTACACTGAGGTGAGCTTGCAGCATGTAGGAGGTGAGCTTGCAGGAATGATCTGAGGGCTTCTGCCTCCTTAGGGCTCCCTAAGAAAGGTATTTACCATCTCCCTCTGCACGCTGATCTCCCAAACTCTCTGGTCTTCTGTCATCTCTCTCCAGGCAGAACATTCCTCTACCCCCTCTCAGAGACCTCCTCACATCTAAGGTCTCCTTGTGTCCCCCATGAACTCTCTTCTCCTCACCTCCTGCTCTACCTTGCCCCAAGATGAGGGAGATTCTGTTTTAACTTCAGAGATGGGAAAATTTGCTTTTATGCAGGATTGCCATATAAAGTTGAGCAGTGTGTGCACTGCACAACAGGGAAATTTCACATGCCATGCCCAGGGAAAGGGCACCTTTTTGTAATCTGCCCAAAGGTACCATGTGTGTGAGCCACAGTGCTGCCCTTACTCATCATGTCTTGTTCCAAACCTATACCCGGGCCTAGATCTTGAAACTCAAAAGCTAATAATTTGACTCTTTTGTTAGCCGAGTTCTGCAATGTCCTCCCTTCCCTGAAGCAATTAATATTGAGCAGTCTGGCTGCTGTCTGGCTGCAAGGAAGGACCACAGGTGTCAGGAAATGCAGGGGGATGCCTTGGTTAATACTTGACAATAGCATGCCCAAATGTATATGCCCATTCACAGCTCCAAATGCTAGGTTCAAATCTTTGGGGTTGGGGGGCAAAACTTGAATTTTTAAAAGCATGCCAGGTAATTCCGAAGGGGTTAGGGGAGAATTCCCATGAAAAGCAATCAAGACCAGTCCCTGGAGAACTGCTGTCCCCAGCCCTTCAGCTCCCAGTGGGGAGCCATGGGTGAGGTTGCTTTTCTTGCCTGGATGGGTGAATTCAGGGATTGGGGGGCCAGGCTGGATGGCAGCTTTTCATATCTTAAAATGCCCTAAACAACCTCAAGTATCTTCTTGTTTTCCCTGTTTGGTTCCAGCTGAGATGTTGAGACCATCCACTCACTAGTGAAGCCCAGCACCACTTTTGGGGGAGTGTCATCTTAAAGGCTTCCTCCAAGAAGGGGCAAGATGACTCCAAGCCATCCAGTCCACTTCTCCCAACCACAGGCAGCCCACAAGCAGCCTCCTAGTGGGAGGGGGTGGGAGAAGCCCCTTCCCCAGCAGAACTGGGGTACAGAGAACCCCATATGCCTCCTCAAAGGAAGCCTTCAGGATGGAGACAACCTCATGTTTGACCTGGGAGCCTGACAGGAGCATGTTGAATTTCTATTGCCTCAGCATAAAATGGCAATGCTAATGCAGTTTCCAATTTAGGTTTTAAAATGCCACTTTAAAGGACAGCTTCAGTTCTCTCACCTAAAACTTTTTAAAAATAATCACATTTCCTCATGAATCAGGACATGGGCATATTCATCCCTTCCTCCCCATCAAGGACTCACAGAGCATAAGGCATCCTCTTCCACAGACCTTTCGTGATCATTGTGTGCCACTTCTTTGGACAGGGGGCTTTCTCTGCCCTGACCTCAGATCTACAGTCCCTTCTGCCTGAGGCCACTGAGCCACCAGTGACACTTCTGCCACACCCCGTGAAAGAAGACTTGCTGCCCAGTGACAGCAGGAGGGAGGACTGGGAAAGACATGAAAGCTGCCCGGGCAGCAGCCAAAGGCAAGGTTTGAAGCAGGGGGTGCTTGATTGTAGGGAGGGACTTATCCAGACAAGAGAATGGAGATCCCTGGTAGTTTTATCAAAAAGAAACCAGGTAGTTGGGTTTTCTTTTAGAACTTTGGGAGGAAAAGAAAACATAATTTCACACCCTGAAGAAATATATGCCTGAATTTCATAAACTTGGATTTTCTTCCTCTTTCTAATAAAGGGTAGAAATCCTCCCTACCCTTTCAATGCATGTGGGGGGCAGGGATGGGCATAAAGAGAGAATGTTGTCCAAAGGCTGTCTCTCCTATCCCATTAATCTGGGAAGCAACCTCAGGATTTATGCCCAGGAAGACAGGGCCCCTCATAGGAAAGAGCTTTCTCTAGAGGACTGGATTTGTAGGCTTGACCTGGTGTTTGGGGAGGGATGGGGTGAGTAGGAGGGGGTGCCTGTCCTTGCAGGGCCAAGAGTAATCCCCTGAGAGGGAAGTCAGGCTTCTAGCTGCCCACGTAGGTCCCCAGCTCAGGAGGAGAATCTACAGGCAAAGAGCTCAAGCCTGCACGACCTGCTGCCTGCACGACCTGCTGCCGGCTCTCCCAGCCCCAGTCCCTCACGGGCTGGCCCAAACTGCTGACTCCTGAGGATGCAGAATGCTCAAGCCTGCACCTCCTGCTGCCCGCTCTCCCAGCCCCAGCCCGCCACAGGCTGACCCAGACCGCTGACTCCTGAGGATGCAGAGAGAAGGCAGGTTCCCAGTCCTAGAGCTTATTGCCGACTAAGACCAGTCTTTCTAGTTGGTCCTGCCCTCAGCCATGGGTGGGGGTTATAAGACAATGGGGCCATTCCCTGGCCTCCCAACCAGCCTGCTCCTGAACCCTAGGAAGGTAGAGCCCGATGGCCCTTCCCAGTCCTTCCTTTGTGGCCAAAAGCCAATCTGGATAGTTTTGTTGTGTTTTGTTTCATATTTTGAATCCTTGTCAGATTTTTAAAAATTTCAATTCATTTTGATTCCATTTTTCATTCTAAATAAATATTCACTTTAAAACCTAATGATTTGCTCTTGTTCTCAGAGAGGGCCCCTAAGATGTACAAGCTCCAGATTTCAAAAGGCCTAGAACCATCCCTAAGGATGGATGACAGGGTGAGTGAAAGGCAAGAGGCTGCTATAGTCTCAGTGTCCAGCAATGGGGCTCTGGGCCTGGGCAGTAGCCAGCCCTGTGGAAATATTGATGGCAAGGAGAGGGAGAAGGCCCAGCAGAGATGACAGCCCAGGACACACGTGGGCCTGACGCTGCTGACCACAGACATGAAGCTCTAGCCACAAGGGAGGTCTGCTTGACACCCTGGGCTCCGACTTAAGCCCAGACTCAGAGGCCCAACCCCAAGTATGAGGTTCACTCTTTCACTCTCACCCTGGGAAGACTAAATATGAGGCACACAGTTAAGACTAGCAGTAATCAGGTGGGGACTGCCTGGGTCTCATCCACTAAAGGGAGGGCAGAAAGGGTTAGTTGGGGCCAAAGGCTGGGAGAGGGGGCTTCCTGGGAGGGTTGAGTCTTGCTGGCACTTCAACCTTGGCACCTGCCCCTTCCTCTAGGACCTGACAGCCTTTTGCAAAGTTTACCAGCCCCAACCTCAGCAGAGGAAAGACGACTCCATGCTTGGCTAGCAAGGGCAACAGTGCCACCAGCTTCATACGTCCCACCTGGCAGGGGGCTCCTAACAGGTGGGGTTTGCTTAGGAATTCCTTACCGCCTGACTGAGACACTTTCAGCTTGAGGCTCTTCTTACCGAGTCCTTTCTTCCCTCTCTGCTCTCACGGGTCAGAGCAGTACTGTGACCTCAATGCTCTCCCTGGTGCCTCTTGTTCATGCCCCTTTTTTTACCCATCACAGCTGTTTCCTCTAATACATCTTCTGCATGTGCTTCTTGGAGGACCTGAGATGACACTGAGCCAGACTGAATTTTTCTTCTTGCCATAATCAGAATAATTAAACAAGATTAAAAGACAGAAACTTTGTCGTTGTGTGATTCATGATGTTTAATACTGCACCCATGCACTACTTAAAGTAATATGGCATCCCACTTGAAGTATTCATGCCAAATTTTGGAAAATGCAATCCTAGACAAAACCAAACATTTTCTGAAGGAGCTCTTTTGCCCTGGCCTCACTACCAAGTCCCAGACCTTTCCATGAAGCAGTCCTGCATCAGTGCCATAGATGAGTTGGCGCCTCTGAAGTGACTAAACACACCTGCTCCCTGCCTTGCTACCTGTCTCCATTTATGGGTCTAAGGCACTCCTTCTGGCTTCCAGTCGCTCCATAAGTGTAACCACAAAGGCCAGGCACCCTATCCTGGAAGCCCAGGGACAGGGACCTGAGGATGCTAGCCAGACTACCAGGGGCCCCTGAGCCTGGAAACTGATCCTAAACAACAGTCCTGTTCCCAGTCTTTGACCATATACCGGTCCTATCCCAGCTTTAGTCTCCTTGCCATTAGTCTCCTTGCCAGTCCTTGGCCAGAGTGACAGCTTATTCCTTAGCATGCAGCCACCCCACCCATGACCCCAGCCAATACCCCTAATTGAGCCCAGGCAGCAGGAGGAATGCAGTTTCACCACCATGCAAACCTCTGCCCTTCCCAGAGAAGGCAAGATGATTGGGTCCAGGGGGTGACAATCAGTCTATCAGTCCCAGGATCCTACAGGCTGCAACTTACTTGGCTTGAGGTTACACTGCTAAAGGGACTCAGAGAGGCAGATGAGGTCACATGTCACTGAGACCATAGAAAAAAATGTTGAGGTGCTAACCAACGAGAGGTGAGACCTGATTCAAAAATAAATGGCACAACATTCACCAGCCTGGTGAATCTCGAAACTGGCTCCATCCCATCATCTGATCTGACCAGAGACTGGCAGGCTGACAGGACCACAGGACAGAACTGGAGACACCCTTTCTGGGATAGGAGACAAAGCCCTCTCAGAGCTTTCTCCTTGCAGAATCCTTTCTCCCTCACACCCATCCTCTCTCCAGTTACCCCACTCCATTAACCAAACTGCAGCCACTTTGAAAGCCCTGGCAAGACCATTCTCCAAGCCTCCTATGGACTATTCTCATTAGGAAAGCTGCTTCATTCCAGAGTCTGAGCTTGCGCTACTTGCTATTTAGTTCTTAAAATGGTTATTGTAGGCCGGGCGTGGTGGCTCACTCCTGCAATCCTAGCACTTATGGAGGCGGAGGCAGGCGGATCACCTGAGGTCAGGAGTTCAAGACCAGCCTGACCAATATGGTGAAACCCCATCTCTATTAAAAATACAAAGAAATTAGCCGGGTGTGGTGGCTGGTGCCTGTAATCCCAGCTACTTGGAAATGCAGGACTTGGGTTGCTCAGTTTGGGATTTGGCCTAGAATTTCCACCTGAGGTCTATATGGGAAGTGGCATGGCCTACCTTCCCCACTTTCTCTCAGGTCCACCATAATCCTAGATATGAACCCAGGAGGGGGACTTACTGACGCCAGGTGGCTCGTTTGGGAGGCTCTAAGTGGAATCTGGGGCAGGCCTCAGCCCTTTGGGCTGTAAAATGAGGGGTGATGGTAAATAAGTGTTTTCTGGTCCTCCTCTGGAAACATGCTGTGATTGTCCAGGAAATGGTGTGGAGCGAGGTGTCTGCAAAGGGTTTGGTGTGGATGAAAAGTCCCTGCAGCTCCGCTGGTCACGGTGGCAGGACGGGGATGGTGGTGAAACAGGGATGGTGGTGGTGGTGGTGGTGGGCAGGGAAATCCTTGAACCTGATGTCCCCAACACTGCTCATTCCTTCCCCACAGCTGCTGCTGTTCCCATGCTGCATTTTATAGAAATGACACATACAAGGTCTCCCACCTGTGAATGAAGAAGCTGGGACTGAGACATGGAAAGTGGGGCTCCAGAGTCCATGCATGTAGCCACTATAATGAACCATCTCCCATGGCAGAATGACTCTAGTAACTAACATTCCTGGCCCTCTTACCACAGGCTGAGCACTAGGTGGGGGCTTAGCATTCATCTTTCTCCCCACAGCAACCTGTGATGGGCACTTCTATCACCCTCATTTTCTTAAGGAGAAAGCCAGAACCCCAGGAAGTGGTGTCACTTGCCAAGATCACATAGCTGGTCATGGTGCAGGGGACCCTCCAACTGTGGTCTGTGCTTGTCTACTCAGTCTGAAGCTGCATTTTCTAAAGAGAAGCTCAACAGAGAACATGTGGTCAAACTGCCTTCCCTTTCAGTACAGTTGGAGGAGGTATCTTGCCTTTTAGGGGGCCCTGAAGTGGGGAGGGTACTGTTTCTTTTCTGAAAGATGTTCAGGGCCCTGAGAGGGCAGTCACGTTCCCTGCACATCCCCGGGCAGGAAATTAAACAAGGCTGGTACTGAGTAAATGCAGAGATGAAGTTTACACAGCTCTTTATAAAAGCCAGAGCGACCTTCCATTAAGGGAGCTTTGTGTCCCCATACATTTAAGTCTTTGGAAAAGATTATAAAAAGGGGATTAGAGGTCGGCTTTGACAGGCAGAGGTCACAGGGGTGGGACCTCAGGGCAACCTGTTTCCCATTACGTAGTTGCTGAGTGACACGCTTTTCTTCCCTGCTGACCTGTCTGTGGAGAAACCAAGGGAGGCAAGGCAAGGGTGCCTTTCCTGCCAGTGAGAGCCATTTGGCAGCTGTTTAATGGAAACTTGGGAGACAGGGAGCATTAGAGGCCCAGGATTTCATAAACTGTGCCACGCAGGCCTGTGATGCCTGGTGGAGCTATTTCTGTTTCTTCCACACACCAAGGGAATTATTATTAAACTACTCAGTGTGACGCAGAAGCTGGGGGTGAAGATCAAAGGTGAAAAATCGCTGTCTGAAGGTTGGAGTTGGTTGCTGCTGGCATGGTTTTCCCTGTGTGGTGTGAGTCTGCCGGGTTGGGGTTGGTTGCTGCTGGTGTGGTTTCCCTGTGTGGTGTGAGTCTGCTGGAGCATGTAATGGCCGCTCCCTTTGTGAGTGCTGAGAATGCCCTTGCTTGAAGAACTGTTCTGTTTGTTTTTTAAATCATCACCCTGTTAGTGACTTTCTGTTTGTTTGTTTTAGATGACTTTGGCAACCATAGTGGTTGGTGACTTTAAGGTTCCATTTTAGAATGATCTTTTTTTTTTTTTTTGGAGATGGAGTCCCACTCTGTCGCTCAGGCTGGAGTGCAGTGGCGTGATCTTGGCTCACTGCAACCTTCGCCTCCTGGGTTCAAAGTGATTCTCCTGCCTCAGCCTCCCAAGTAGCTGGGATTACAGGCACCAGCCACCACACCCGGCTAATTTCTTTGTATTTTTAGTAGAGATGGGGTTTCACCATATTGGTCAGGCTGGTCTTGAACTCCTGACCTCAGGTGATCCGCCTGCCTCCGCCTCCATAAGTGCTAGGATTGCAGGAGTGAGCCACCACGCCCGGCCTACAATAACCATTTTAAGAACTAAATAGCAAGTAGCGCAAGCTCAGACTCTGGAATGAAGCAGCTTTCCTAATGAGAATAGTCCATAGGAGGCTTGGAGAATGGTCTTGCCAGGGCTTTCAAAGTGGCTGCAGTTTGGTTAATGGAGTGGGGTAACTGGAGAGAGGATGGGTGTGAGGGAGAAAGGATTCTGCAAGGAGAAAGCTCTGAGAGGGCTTTGTCTCCTATCCCAGAAAGGGTGTTTCCAGTTCTGTCCTGTGGTCCTGTCAGCCTGCCAGTCTCTGGTCAGATCAGATGATGGGATGGAGCCAGTTTCGAGATTCACCAGGCTGGTGAATGTTATGCCATTTATTTTTGATTCAGGTCTCACCACTCACTGGTGAAGGCATTCATGCCTTCCCAGGACCCAGGAAGTTACTGACAGCAGGAACATCACCTCCATCCCAACCCCCTCCATCCAACTGATGAGCTGAGTCTCCCCCTGGCTGAAAGTCCTGATGATAGGCCTGTTCTGGCTTCACATAATGTTCTCTAGCATGCTGCTGGCTGAGAAAAATGCTGTCTGAAACAGGTCAGGTCTTCAGAGAAAGGGACTCCCCCCATCTCCCAAGTGGCCCACTGCCACTGCTGCTATGTCACTGATACATGGTGGCTGTCCTGTGCTAACATGGATAAGCCCTGGACCCTCTCAGAGCCAACTTTGCCATCTGGAAAATGAGGCACTGGCAGCAGCCAAGTGGAGAGGCCCAGCACCCTGTGCACTGGAAGCAGACCGGGCAGCCCCCCAGGACCAAGGAGGGCTCTGTCTGGGATGCTGATTGGGCAGATGGGGCAGTGCTGAATCCCCCACAGGCCCATCTCTGGGACTAAGTGAAAAACATCAAAGAGGGCATTTTTGTACCTCATTTGGTAAACACTGTAGAGTCAGGACTTGGAACCACAGTTTCAACTTCGACAAAGAGCTCACGGAGGTGATTCTGCCGGGCTGAGCAGGGATTTGTGGGTATGAGCTCTGGCTAAGGTCTGCACACCTTGGTTGTTCTTGTTATGCTGGTGGCCAGGCATGAGGTGGGAAGAGAGAATAACGAACTCATCTTTCTACTGGCTCTCTCAGCCAGTGTCACCAAGCTCTCCCCATGTATTGCACCCCTGAAGAGGAAAAAGGAGAAGACACAGATGTGAACTTGGCTGACCCTTTGAGGGTCTCTGACAAATGAGCAGACAACAGGGCTGGGACTAGGGTGAGGGGTGACGCATCTAGGGGCAAAACTGAAGGACACGCCTACTCCCAGCCCTGCACCTGTGGACTCTTGAGAGTGAGTGTCTCATTCAGTATTGTGCCCTAGGCTTCTCACCCACCTCCCCCTAATTCTGGCCCTGAAAGAAAATGACAGGCCAGAAGTGAGGGGTGGGGCTTGTTAAGATGTGCAGGGCCTGTGGTGGTCCAGGGTAGTTGTTCCCATTCTGGTCTGGGGGGCCTGGAAGAATTCTCAGAGGAAGTGAGCAGTTCAGACTCCTGGGAAAGGAGACACCTCCCCACTCAATCTAACTGATTGCACACCTCTGTCCTGGCCACCTCGCCTTTCCAGGGCTGCCAAGAGCAGGGGGGCAACTACTAGCGCCATGTCCTTTTCTTGCCCCTCTGCCCCTCTGTGCCCAGGCAGAATAGGCAAAAGGGAGCTGAACATTTGTGCACACGGTGCGGAATGCACACAGACTGGCAGGACGCAACCAGAGAGGACATGGGGTCCACGGAACCAGTCTCAGCTTGAACATGCTTGTCTGGGAGCGCGTCTGCACACCCTTGGAGGTGGTGTGCCTGGCCTGAGCTACCCAACAGCCAGTGGGCACTCGGAACAAACCAGGCCATGCCTGGAGGGAGCCTGTCAAGTAGGAGGATGAATGCAGGTGTGCACGCTCGGCTGAGCTTTGTCTCTGAGTTGGTTTGCTTACCTCAGCGGTTTGTCCCTGTTTGGCGTGTGGCTCTGTTCATAGGTCTGTAAATGTGTCTTTGCCCGTCAGTCTTCCTGTGACCCTGTGCTTTTCTCTCTTTCTCTCTGTCCCTGTTTCTGTCCCTCTGTCCGTGAGTGATGTGAGGCCAGGCCGAGGGCAGTCGCAGCCGCGTCCTCTCTTGCCCTCATTGGTTCGCAGCCGTTCCCCCGGGCAGCCGCTGCCAGTCCCGCCCCTCCCCTGCACCCCCGCCCGGGACCAGAGCGCGCTCAGAGCCGCCAGAAAGCTCAGTCTCCTGCTCAAAACAGGAGTGCAGCAGCCGGAGCGAGTGGGGACAAGCTCGCCGAACACCGGGCGTCTCGATAGGGACCCAAGGCTGCAGGACTGCTCCGAGACGCTGCGGTGACGGCGGCGCCGGAGGACGCGGAGGACTCTGGCCACCCGCCCTCCATGCGCTCTGCCACCAGCGCTCAGCAGAGACCCCGGGCTGCGGCTGCACTCGCTGAGTGCCTCTCCCAGCAGCCGCAGCCCAGAGGTGCCCGGCACCTGGAGCTCACTGGAGCTGAGGGTCCGAGCTGAGCTGGCTGTTGGAAAGCCAAAAGAAGAGTCAGTGACTGGGACCTCTGTCCTGGTGGCGACGGTGAGAAAGGTGAGCCGGAGGGCGCGGCACAGAACTGTCCAGCTCCGAGCACTGGGGTCCGCCGGCCAGCAGGGAAGGCAGCTGAGCGCAGAGGCGAGTGAGCGGACGCGTCCTGGGGTCTTTGCAGTCCCCGCCGGCCCCAAGGCACCGACTCTCGGTCAGTCGTGTGCGGCAGGGCGGGAGAGGCGCGCCATGGAGGCGCCGGGTCTCGCCAGTACGCTCCAGGCCAAGTGAAGTGGTCCGGCTGGGGTAGGCGGGACCCGCGGGCCATGTACGGCGACATATTCAACGCCACGGGCGGCCCCGAGGCGGCGGTAGACATCGCGCTGGCCCCAGGAGCCACGGTCAAGGCAGAAGGCGCTTTGCCGCTGGAGCTGGCCACTGCGCGCGGTATGCGGGACGGTGCGGCCACAAAGCCCGACCTGCCCACCTACCTGCTGCTCTTCTTCCTGCTGCTGCTCTCGGTGGCGCTCGTCGTCCTCTTCATCGGTTGCCAGCTGCGCCATTCGGCCTTCGCCGCGCTGCCCCACGACCGCTCGCTGCGCGATGCCCGCGCGCCCTGGAAGACGCGGCCGGTGTAGTGTGGGACTGAGACACGGCCGCCGGGCGCCCCGTCCCGACCTAGCCAAGAGCAGCCAGCTTGAGCCTGGTAGACAGGGCATGACGCCGGGGATCGCTGGCCCCTGGGAACACTGCGCCCTGACCCAAAGACCCTTCCTGAACTAGAGTGGCAACCCGAGCGGAAAGGGAGACCGAGGCGTCGGGAGGCTGTGTAGGGTCTCGATTCCAGTACCTGTAGGTACCGTGATTCTGATCCCCTGGCCGAATCTTTCTTCCTCTGGACAAAGGGTCCAGTCGGGAAACCTTCCTGAAAGGCTGCGCGCCAGCCCGGGCACAGAAGGCTTGCTCGCCGCCTGCTGACTTCCTTACTTTGCACACGGAAGGGACAGGAACCGCGAGCGTGCAACTAGCCTGGAGCTACCTGTCTGGACTCGCAGGCCCTGTGGCTGTTTCCCCACAGCTGCCACCGCCTCTCTTGCTCCTTGACACCGAGGAGGACCCCACTAGAATCCAAGCGTTGTGAACTCACCTGAACTTTGGAAGGTTGGCACTCGGGGGCCGCATCCCCCTGGGGAAATGACTGAACGCGGGGTTTCAGTGGGTCCCGCCCGGGTCTAAGGACCCTGTGTTCCTTCTGTGGGCACGGGCAGTGGGAGGCCAGTGGAAAGGCGCAGGGGCCCACCTAGGCGTCTCACATCTTCAGGGGCCGCATTTCTACAATAAAAACTCACCCAATTAGACCTAGTGCTGAGAACGTGCTGGTAATTGTTTGCGCCGCTTTGGAAAAGGGGATAAGGGTAGATCGATCCCGAGTAGGAGACCCAAGGGAGACCCACCTCCCCTCCCAGGACATTTTGATGATACTACCTCCTCTTCAGCTTTTCCCCAGGGTCGGTCAATTACTTCCTCGGGAAGTTTTTTTTCAGGATGGTCTCCAGGGAAAATTGCTGCCTGACCTGCTGAATAAATTCCCATTAACAGGGCTCCTGGGGACCCTTTCTGCAGGGCAGTTCCTTCCACCTGGCATCTTCCCTTTTGCTCTGAGCTTCCCTGGGCCTGAAACCCCTGAAGAGCCATATCTGGACCAGAACCATCTGGTGAAGGAAGAGCCTAAAGGTCAGGTGGTGGCAGTTCCTCCCAAAGGAGATGGGGCACTTCCTCCCAAAGGAGATGGGGGCTTGCCCTGGAGAACCTGGCCAGAGGAAAATGGATGCATAAACCCAGTTAAGGGGAAAACAACGTCAAAGAACTTGAGAGGGACTAGAAAGGCTTGTGATAACCTTAAAAAAACCTTAACCAAAGTTAACCCAATTATAGGGAGTCTTTTTATGGGGCTTTAAAACAGTTTCAGGAGTCACCTGGCTCTGGAGCACTAGAGCTTAGAGAAAGTTTGACTGAAAATGAATTTGACAGACTGGCTAATCCAGTCATTCTGACCCATGCCAGGGTCACCTGGGCTTTGTCAATCTTTAGACAACTAAGGACTCTTGGCTTTGGCCAAACGCATACAGGCACAAAATTCTGCAACAATTCTAAGAGCTTTGGACACTGAAACTGGTTCCTGAGGACAGATTAAGGTTGGGGAAGAGAAATTGGCCAGGGCTCCTGAGGCACAGCCCAGCCCACCACTCCTCCCCTCAGTCAGTGCCCAAGATTCCCTCCTGGCTCCTATCCCAGGAAGCACTGGAGAGGAGGCATAGAAACCAGAAAAGCTTCCCTGGGCTTGATTCTCCACGCCTTCCAGAACTAATACCCACCAGGTCCTAACAATGCCAATTCTATGATCACCTCATACAGCATTTCAGTTTAGTCTTCAGAAAGGTAGCCAAACCTCTGCAGCCTATAATAAAGGTAACCCAAGCTAATCTCCATGAACCTTGGTTGCAGAGAGGACTAGATGGAAATAAATGTGAGAAATATGAGGGCACCTGGCTGGCATACAAAATCACAGGCTGCTAAAATGGGGGACCCTTCAGCCTTGGTCTGAGAGATTGTGAGGGGTAGGAGACTAATGTAGAGGCAGAGTATCCCTCCACCACATGTCCTGATGGCCAGATCTGAAGGCAGTATGCAGAGTGGTCAAACATACAAGCTCTAGAGTTCAAATGTCTGGCTTTAAATCCCAGCTCCACCTCTCACTAGCTGTATGGCCTTGTGCAAATAACCTATTTGAGCCTATTTCTTCACCTGCAAAATGGGTATTATATCACCTAGCTCTACAAGTTTGAATAATAGAGTATAACCAAAGTTATTATAACCAATAACATGCTAGCATAATGCTTGTACAAAATGAGCGTCCAAATGATAGCTATTTGTAGAACTGAGCTATAGGCTTGAAGCAGCACTGCTGCTGGGAGGAGGAGACCCCACCAACAGGATGCGCTCTCACTAGAGCCCAGTCTTTTGTGACCACAAACAAATGCAAAGACTGGTTCTTTCATGGAAGAACATGAGTAGATGAACATCATCTACTCATGACTGGCTTAGGATTCACTTGTAGTTCCTGGGCCAGAATCAGCTCAAACCAGAGTAATCCAGGAGGCTTTTGGGATCTCTCTGATGTCTCTACAGGGTTGCAGTGGCCTCAGCTACCTAAGTCAAATGCTTGGCCACTTCAAATGAATAGATACTTTGGGAATAAGTTTCTGGGTAATTGAGCCTGCACAGACCTGGAATCTAGAAAGCACACAGGGTCAGTAAGGGTACTATCTGCCAGCACTGTGAACCCAAGTAACATGGTTCTCTTTTCTAGGAGAGTATTGGACTGAGGGGTAATGGGTTCTTTCTCATGTTGAACCCAGCTCCAGATTCTCTTCTGAGCAGCAGGGATGTGGCTGAATTCCATCTGCCCTCTACAGATATTTAGAATAAGTGGACTACAATGTGGTGATTGGATATTTAGATGGTGTTAAAATTGAACACATATGTCTTCCCAAGATTCATACGTTGAAGCCCTAACCCCCCGAGTGGCTGTATTTAGAGTAAGAAAGTGAAGTTATATGAAATCATAAAGGTGGAGCTCTGTTCTGATAGGATTAGTGTCCTTGCAGGACCACAGAGAGCTCTCAACTCTGGTCAGGTGCAGGCACTGAGAAAAGGCCATGTGAGGACACACTGAGAAGATGGTTATCTGCAAACTAGGAAGAGGGCCCTCATTAGAGACCGACTCAGCCGGAACTCTAATCTTGGAGGACTTCTAGCTTACAGAACTGTGAGAAAATAAATTTCTGTTTAAGCCACCCAGTCTATGGTATTTTGTTGAAGCAGCCCAAGCTAAGAGAGATGACTGTCTGGGAGTAGACCTGTGCATACACATCCTCCTGCCCTTTGCTCTCCCACCAGTTCCAAGATGTCTTGAAATCACCTTTGGAGACAGGGCATGGCAGGCTAAAAATAGGAATAGGGCCCATGTCACAGGTGTTTGGGTTCCTCTGCTATAACCAGCCACCGTGAGCAACCAAGAAAGTAGAGGAAAAGACATTTTTGTTGGTGGGGTTTGGGGGAGAGGCTGGAGATCATGGTGGGGAGGTAGTTGCAGATGCTAGGAGCCAAGGAGAGGTAGCATAGTGGTGACCAAGAGTCTGAATCCTGGAGCCAATGACCTGAGCTTGGTCGTCCACTCCATGCCTTCATCATATTTCTGATAGCCCGTTTCATCATCTGTAGAATAGAGATGACAATATCTGCTTCAAAGGATTTTCAATATGGAGTGAAGCATTATCAGTACAGTGTTCAGCTCATGTTTGATATGTAGTAAATGCCCTGAATGTGAGCTATCATTATTAACCAGGATGATCATTTCAGAAGTGTGTGCAGTGGTACAAACAACTGCTTCCTGTCAGTGACCTGTCCTTTATCAGCCATGTGCTACCAGGAAACAGTAAAGAGGTCTGTACTTCCTAACAGGTATGCCCAGAATTGGAGGACAGCTATTCTGGGTCTCTTCTCACTTTGCACTTTCCCCCTAAACTATCTCATTTGCTCTCATGGCTTCAGTTGCTTTTCAGAGGACTCTCTCCACACTATCCCTGAGCCCACTCAACACCTCCATTTGGGAAACTTCAAATCTCATGGGAAACTTCAAACTCAACAAGCCTAAAACTCATCATCTGTCTAAATTAGATCCTCCTTCAGTCTTCATCTGAATAGATTGCACCAGCGTATGGCTGCCCAAAGTAAAAAAGGCATGGTGGTCATTATTGACCCTAAACTCTGCCTCATCCTCCAATATGTAACTCATCACCCCTAGGCACCACTCTACTCCATCTACTCCTGTCCATGTCCACCATCACAACCCTAACTCAAAGTTCTACTTCCATTTTTGTCTCTCCTCACTCAATAAATACATCTGCCTCCAGCCCCAGCATATACACCAATGGCTTCCCTTTGCTCTCAGGATTAAACACAAAAGCCTACTAAGGACTAGAATCATCTAGGCCCACCAGCCTCGTCTTCTCTCACTCCTCTTACACTCCAGTGGCCTTTCAATCCCTAAGGCTCCTTTGCCTAAGCTGTTTGTCTCTCCTCCTTCCTCTGGCTTGATGCCTTCTCATCCTTCATATCTCCAGTTAAATGTTTCTTCCTCAAAAAGGGCTTGCCTAAATCCTCAGGTAAGATTATATCCTCTCAAAACCCCATATTGCCTCCCCAATCACAGCTAATAAATAACTGCATAATTAGTAGCCCAATGCTTCTTCCCACTAGTAACTGTAAGTTGTATGAACAGAGAACAGGGACATCATCTGTCCTGTTCACTGCTGTTTTCTCAATGCCTAGCATAGTTTTAAACAGAAAATAGGCAATAAATATTTATTGAATGAAATATAGTGGGAAAACAGAGCTAGAGGTTAAAGTAAATTTGAAAGGTGCATTTACATCTAAGCACGTATCTTTTGATTTTCCACCTTAAACTAACCTTGCATCAGGTGAAATACTGAGTTGAACATTCCTTTATTGATTGGTCTTCCAAGTGGCTAGTTTCCTAGGCGTGGTAATCCAAAGTTGTTAGCAACTAACATTTCCTGTCTCCACCTAGGTAACACTTCAGTTATTACTGTATCTCCTGCAGAGACTAAAGAACAAGCAATTTAAAAGTTTGTACCTTTAGCTATTTCTGCTTGAATTACTCCTTTTCCTGCAGAAAAGCACAGATCATTGCAGTAACATTCACATGCCTTCTGATTTGCCTTGAGTAAGAACTGGTTAAATCATTGTTTCACATAACAACTTCCTCATCTTCCTGGACTTTGATCAAAGATTATTTACTCAATGAAACTTTCCCTGGCTACCATATCTAACATTATAATTCCACCTTGTTCGCCAACCCTGGTATCTTCCTTTCCTGCTTTTTTTTTTTTTCTCTTTGGAAGTTGCTAGTAAACACACACATATATTTTATTTACCTTGTTTGGTGTCTTCATTAACCAGAATGAAGATCCTCAAGAGAAAGAATTTTTGTTTTAACCACTCTTATTCCTCAGCCTGACATCTAACAAGCCCTCAAATATTAGTCAAATGAATGAACAAGCTCATATGGCTCAGGGCCAGAAAAAATAAAAATATTCAGAAACACAGGAGTAGAGTCTGTAGTTTAAAATCTCCCTCATTTGTGGGTCCTGCTTCTCCACCCTCCGAAACTGATTAACCTAATGAACTTGGAACTACTCTGTTATAGCTTCACTTTCCATGAGGACAAGAACTATGATTCCAACTCTACTGCCTAGCATAAAGCTTGACCTGTAGTAATCACTGAATTGGCAAGTTAGTATTAATTGGGTTACAGTCCAAGCTGCTGTAACAAAGCCATCCGCCACTCAAGTTTCTTTCTCGCAGTACTCTTTCAGGGGTAGCACAACTGTCATCCTCATCCCTCAGCTTCCATGTCCACTTCAAGGTGCATACTCTAGATCCTGCCTTCATATCTGCATTCCAGCCAGAGAAGGAGAAAAGAGCAAGGGGTACATTCCTCTTCCAGATATAATGCAGAAGTGGTGCCTATCACTTCTGCTAATATTCTACTGGTCAAGCTTAGTCACATGACCATACCTAGCTGAAAAGAAAGCTAGGAAATGTGGTATCCAGCTGGACATAGGTGTTCTGCAATGAAAGGGCAAATGGGCATTGGTAAGCTTACAGCAGTTTATTAAACAGACAATAAAAGGAAAGGACCTTCTTTTCATATGAACGTCATCTCTCCAGCCTTACTATTTACACATTACTAGTTTGTGCCTGCATTCTTCACCTTCACTGAATTCACTAACTTGGTCTAAACAATTCTAAGTTAATGAAAACCACATTTCACAAAATTTTATATAAACAAAAGGCAATTAGGGAAAGTCTACTGTTAATTACACTTCTGAACTAATGTTGGCAAAACTATAAAGTGGACAAAATCTAAAAAGCCCTCCAGACCCTTTGTTGTTTCTTCTTCCTGAACTTCTCCTCCTATATCACCCACACACACTCTTCAGCAAAATTAATCTTTTATTCTGAAGCACAAATATGGTTCATATATTGGTTTTGTCTTATGTTCCCACTCCCACCTAAGTGCAATGAAAGGCTTGCCCCTTATGTACAACAGTTAGGGAAGGATATTATGGAGTCTAAACCATGGCACTAAAATCACACAACAAAATTTTTAACACCCCAGCTTCTGTAAGCTCTGAAATTAAAAGTACACTTTTTGCGGTTATTTTCTCTTGTCAAGTGTATCAACGAAACTATGCCCTGTCTACTTTCTTTGGGAAAGTATTAAATGTTAACAGGTTAAAGCTCTAACTTGACTATTAATTTTGCAGGTTCTACAAGCAGCAATTCCAAGCATTTGGTAACTTTGGAGCAAAGTCCAAAAGTTCAAAGAGAAAGGATATGAGTGCTTTCTTAGCTGAATTTCCCCCTTTCTTCTCAATTATACTTTAGCCAACCCTCTCAATACCCCACCTCACATCAAACCACTTCTCAGGCATAAAGAGATCTAATAAAACATTGAGCTAGAAGCAATTCAACTAAGAAGTATATTATTACATTATTTAAAAGGTAAATTCTAAATACTTAAAAAATTCACATCTTGCTTCAGTACTCTCATTAATTCAACAAATACTGGCATGCTTGCTTATATCAAGAACTGTTCTAGCAGTGGCAACACAGGTCTGTCCTCACAGATCTTACATTCCCATGAGGTAAGATAGTAATAAACAGGGTAAATAAATACATAATATGTTGGATGGTGATAAATGCTACGCAGAATGAAAAGCTTTCTTAGGTACAAAGAACTCAAGAAACACTTTGGAACCAAACGAATTTCTCTAAGAACTCTTTCAAAAAAGGAGCTAGAGCTCCATCCATAATCAGTAAAGTATCTGTGAAAGAAAGCCAAGGATCAATGTACAGTGACTACCAGAACAGGTTAGAAGGGCACACACAAAAACCTTTGCTACTGGTTTGGGGGTTTCAGTTTTTACTTTTCTCACCGTTAAAATTCTCAGCATTTATCTCAGATGAAAGTATTATTTAAAATGAAATAATGGAGGTGGCTTATTAGATGGGGAAGAGGTGATTAAGACAAAGTATAAGGATCTTTTCAAAATCCATCTCTAAACATCAATAAACTGCCTCAGAAAATCTCTCACTAGGAATTATACACACACCCACTTGATACAACATGGATAAGTCTTAACCACCAGTCTAAATCCCTCTTCCCACCTCCCATCCAACATACTTTAACATGGAGACGGTTAAGCAAGTGGCCCATAGCTCTTCTTTGTATTGCCCATTACCCTTTAAAAAAAAAAAAAAAAAAAAAAACTAATTTAGATAGAAAGAATAAGTTTTTATTTTTGCAAAGTTTATTATAACTTACAAATTCGACGACAAAAATCAGTAATATTTAAAACGTTAAATGGGAGGGGTGTTTTAAAAATGCTTCTTTTAATCATAAATACTATAGAGCTCTAAATAAGCACTCCCTTATAAACATTGCTGCAGCCTACTGACAACCTTAAAAATGTTTATAAAATGATACCTGCATCAAAACTGCTGTAATACAAATAGTATTAGCCACTGTCCCACCTCCTCATCACCTGAACTGTTTTGGCTACAGCAACCTGAAAACTAATTATCTTAAACCCAAGAGAAGCCAACATCCTCTTAGTGCTCACTGAACCTTCTTCTGCCAGGACAAGTGTGCTTTTTTAAAAAAATACACGTCTAAAACAACCAGTGATGTTGCTACAAAATACCTTACAAAATGTCTTTTAAGTAAAAAGACATAGGAATGAACTGATTCTCAGAAATTGGTAGGAATGTCCAATCTTTTGGCTTCCCTAGGCCACAATGAAGTATAATTATCTTGGGCCACACATAAAATACACTAACACCAACGATAGCTGATGAGCAAAAAAAAAAAAAAAAAAAAAAAAAAACCAACCAAACAAAAAAACTCGCAAAACAATCTCATGATGTTTTAAGAAAATTTACCAATTTCTGTTGGGCCATATTCAAAGCTGTCCTGGACCACATGCAGCCCATGGGTGCGGGCTGGACAAGCTCGAATACAGGAAGTCGTCTTTTCTTAAAAAAAAAAAAAAAAAAAAAAAAAGGAAGGAGTACTTTTTACATTTATCCTTTTAGGGTTAAAATATGTAATTTGGTTTTTCTACATTTCTGGCAAGGGCACATGATTTTTCACCATTCCATTTTTTTTTTTTGAGATAGAGTTTTGCTCTTGTTGCCCAGGCTGGCGTGCAATGGCACGATCTTGGCTCGATGCAGCCTCCGCCTCCTGGGTTCTAGCGATTCTCCTGTCTCAGCTGGGATTACAGGTACGCGCCACCACACCCGGCTAATTTTGTATTTTTAGTAGACGGAGTTTCACCATGTCGGTCAGGCTTGTCTTGAACTCCTGACCTTAGGTGATCCACCTGCCTCAGGCACCCAAAGTGCTGGGATTACAGGCGTAAGCCACCATGCCTTGCTCACCATTCCTTTCTAATTAGAATGAGTTTGCACATCTTCTATATGTAATTCAGAGGTTGGTGAAAGTGTGCACCACAGTGACAATGATGCAAAGTCAGTCTGTGATTTAAAATTTTTTCAAAAAAGAAGACAAAAGAAAATTAAAAATCGTAAATTCACAAAGTGGATAATCAAAGGTTGGTACACTGAGGTTAAGCAACATCAGAAGTAATTATTCTGAATTAAAGAACTAGTAGAAATGTAAAAGATAGTAATAATTTTAAGATTTGAGTTATTATGTTCTAAGTACTGTTCTAAATACTGTACTGTATTACACTTCAATTAATCGTCCCTCAAATCCTTCCTATGAAGTAGACTTTTCCTTTACAGGTCAGGCAAGTGAGGCATAGAGTGGTTAAGCAACTTGTCTAAGCTATGAGGCCCATGACTCAAACGCAGGCAGGCCAACTCCAGAACAAAACAAAACAAAACAAAACAAAACAAAACAAGACACATTAAGCAAGTTTTGAGGTTTATTAAAATAAAGAATTAGCAAACAATATGCAAAAACAAAGTTCTTAAGAGTTATGGCTTTGAAAAGCACAATATAGTAAAACCTAATACATTTTTATAAGTATCAAAATCAACAGAATTGAAGCATGTTGCTAGAATTTCAGCTTCTACAACATAAACAGAAGCAAAACAAATACAAATAAAGCAGCAGACCTACAGTGCAGCCATCAGCTTGGTCTTCATTATCTGCATATGAAATATCTTAAGAAAATGTGGGCAGGTAGATACAAACATCAAATTCCCATGATTACAATTCTCTTCGATTTTAAAATAAGTGAATTTCAAAATACAACTTATGTCAACCATGTTTAAAAAAAAAAAAAAAAAAAAACACTTCCCTAACCATTATCTTCTAGAATTCCTATAGTTAAAATACTTTATGAATAAACCAACGCAACATTATCTCCAATGATATTAAAAGGGAAAATCTGACCCTAAAAGTTTTTTTTTTTTTTTTTTTTTTACAAAGAACTTGGGATTCTTTGGCCTTACTGGAGTTTTGTTATAGCTAACACCAGTCTGTATTAATTAAGAAGGCACTATTAATGAGGAGGGAATCTACCTGTACACAAAATTATGTACTTTAACAGCATCTTCAAATAAACCTTTAAAGGATAATGGTTTATGATCATTTTAAGAATTTTAAGAACTGAGTTATTTGGACAAGAACCATACTAACCTTTTTCACTCTGCCATGAATGATCGAAGAATCCTGCTCTAGGATTGGATCTTTTCATAGAAAATAACTTATCACCTGTTTTACTACAATTGCTACTAGCAATTATTATATAGCATGTGCTCTTCAAAACAGAAATAAAAATTGATGTGTGAAATCCCTTTCATTGGTTTTGGTAAACCATCCAATTTTGGGCTGTCATTTCAACTATAATACAGTTGTATTTTAGGAGATAAGATAATCCAATATAACAAAGGCTTGATAAATATTGTCACTCTGTAATCAGGACATACTAAACTGCAATTCAGCAAATTCCAAAGAACTGTCCAAGTTTCTTTCCAGCAGGTTGAATTCTTTGTTTATGCAGAAGAAATGCCTTCAATTCTCACATTCGATTCATGCATCTTGTGTGGTAAGAAAAGTTAAGAATCTTACTTATATCAATGAGAAAAATGCTGCTGCTCTGGGGGACCTGAGATCAGTCCCCCAAAAGCTGCCCTAATAATATCTGATACCACCTATAAACCACCACTTAGGAAAACTCTCTCCATAAAAATCACCAAACACTTCTAAAACCACCAGGCTACCTACTACCCTAAGACACTTGCTCATCTAGCTGAACAATAAAACGATGACACACATTTATATTTATACCCAAGAGAATTAGGTGAGGATTTAACTAGTAAGACAAAGAAGGGATCTGACATTCTTTACAGTTAAAATACAGGTCCAAAATATAAGTCATCACAAAAGGCTGAACTCAGTAATTATCAAAAAATTCTTCCTTCCTCATGAAGTAAAAAGGGTATTTATATATTTTAAGTGGCAAAGGTGATAATGATCCAAAGTACTATTAAGCAAATGACTAGAAAAAGTATAAAGAAATAGATCTAAATTGGTACATCAGATGTTCTCTATCACAGAAGTACAGCACTTTGGTAGGTACTATCAAACTTTTTAGAGTTTCTCTGCTGTTGGTAGAATTTCATTTTTCGTATAAACTTTCTCTTCCAACAAAATACTACCACACGGGAAGGAACTGTTCCCCACAGGTAGCCTCAGGTAATATGGAAGGTTTTTAACATGAACCCCAGTTCTAATCTTGACAACAGATTTCAGGTATGAGTACTTAATGATTACATCCTGAAGGATATCTTACTCTCAACTGTTATGAAAGGTATAAAATAGCTACATCCTCTAGCTGTGCTATTAGATGTGGCTTGTTGAACAGTCTAGTACTCTTACTCTGGATTTCACCTCAGAAACCCAACCAATTCTATTTTTTTTAATATAGCAACAATACAATGTGAAAAATTATTTATATTCTGACACACACATTTGATATTTTGATTGACGTCTTCCTTAAATTTCCTCTTAAAAAAATAAAAGGTTAATTTTAGTAGATCAATAACATGCCTACTAGTTTACATTTCATGTCAGCCAGGCAATACTGACCAGACCAATACTGACCAGATCATAAATATTATGTAGAGATGTTAAGCAATTGCATCTCTTATATCTTGCTTTTTTGCCAATCAACATCTTTTTGTTGCTTTAATTCATTAGGGAGATTTCATTCTATTCTGCTTTTTGCATTACCAAACTGGTTGCAATTTTATTATTCCCAGATTCTGTCTTTTCAGCCAGCATAAATATACTGTACATGCTATGTGATTATTCTAGTGGTGCTAGAATTTTACTATAAAACATTCTGTAGATTAAAACGTATAACCATAATTTGCTAAAATGGTTTCTTTCAGAGGTACTTTCCTTTCACTAACCAGTTTTTAAAAATCTTACTAGCAAATTTTATTTCCTATACATAGATAAATGAAAATCCTTAGGGACTGTAAGAATAGCTGGACTGAATAAAGTTTTCATTTAAAGTCCAAGGGTGTGGAGTTGACAACTTTTAGGAGATACAACAGGCTTATAGTTCTCTGTCAAACTCTTAATTGTTAATAACTTTAGTACTGTGATTCATGAGACACAACTCCTAAGAGAAAACAAAGAAAAAGCCAATCATGTAAGATCTTGTCAACTCAATACTGTGACATAATGACCCCAAATAAAAACAATTTTTAATTAACTCACAGTAGAAAACACCAATAAAATAACTCTTTAATTTCCACTAGTTTACTGCAGCCCAATGAAGTTGATTACATACATCCGTTATTCAATCGGAGTAATTTTTTTCCACAAATTTGTTCCAGAGATCATGCCGCAAGCCTGGTAAGTAAAAGAATGATGAAAATGCCAAAGTTCTATCAAGTAAGCAAATATTCTCTCTCATGTGGCCGACAGAACTCTGGAAGAAACAGAATGCATGTCATGTAATACTTACATTTAAGGCTCAGGTGACTGTCAGAAAGTATTTCTTTTACCCAGCAAAGAACTGTGAGCTGAAACACAAATGGCAGTTCATCTGAAAGAACTAAAACCATCCACTGGCTGCACATTGAAAAAGCAATAAATAATGACACAGAAAACAAAAGAAATTGCATAATTCTTTCCTCGAAAATGCTTTTTTTTTTTCTTCACAAGAGCAGAAAGGACAAAGTGGAAAGTCAAACCAAACTAACATTTTAAACAGAAGAATGACATGACTCCATATACTTTCAAAAGGCACCAGAAAATAAAGCTTTCACTAATAGGTAAATTAGGTATTTTTTTTTTCCAAAATAATTTCTTCATTTTCATGTCATAACTAAGTGTCCATTTGACAGCTCCCGAGAAAAAAACTGGTTCAAAGTCCTTTATCCAAAGCCAAAAACATGATAGATTAAATGAATATTCATGTCTTTTCTCTCTAAAGATTGTGTTTTGGGAGACTAGCTTCCACATAAGTACTTAAAAAATGGAAAAAGAGCATCATTGATAAATGAGAGAAGAGTCTATATTCGTTGATGAATGAATGTTTTGTTTTGTTTTGTTTTGTTTTCTGAGATGGAGTTTCGCTCTGTCACCCAGGCTGGAGTACAGTGGTGTGATCTCGGCTCACGACAACCTCCGCCTCCCAGGTTCAAATGTCTTCTGCCTCAGCCTCCTGAGTAGAGCTGGGACTACAGGCACGTGCTACCAAGCCTGGCTAATTTTTGTATTTTTAGTAGAGACAGGGTTTCACCATATTGGCCAGGCTGGTCTCGAACTCCTGACATTGTGATCTGCCTGCCTCGGCCTCCCAAGTGCTGGGATTACAGGCATGAGCCACTGCGCCCAGTCGAGTGTTTTAAAATCAGCTATCCCTACATCCACTGCTGATTCGTTTAGTATCAGATCAGTAGCCTCATCCTTGGGGCCCAACTGAAGAGCCTCCTACGGCTCCAGTGCATAGGTCCTTGCATAGGGAGGCTGACGCAAGTAAGAGCAATGGGATTAACTACATGATTTGTCAGCACTGTTAACACCCATAAAACTGTAGTGAATTAAAAAGGCACCTTAAGTTGGAGCTACAGAATACAGTCTTATAACCTAGGTTGAAAGTAAAACAAAAACCAGAAAAAAGCATAACTTCCTACAAATGTAATCTATAAATTGCAGTGTTTAATACAAAAAAGGTACCAAGGATGTAAGGATAAGCATCTAAGTCCAAGTCACTTGAGTGTATTTTATCAAAGGTTACGCTAAAAACTGTCACCCATAAAAGTGCAAAATAAAAGATTAATGCATGTCAAAAATAGAGTTCTTGCAACATTGTCCAAAAGCAGCAAACATAGTTGAACAAGGCTGTGCATGCACTGTCACTAGCTATAAAGTAATGCTTATGACAGATTTTGAGTAAATGACATATACTTGAGATCAGTTATTTGCAATAATTTTTTTTAAAAAAGGAAATGTTTTACAAAAGATATATAGCATGAAGTCACATTACACTGAAGAACACTTATCTGTATTAAATGTAAATTTTATGTCATCTAGAAAACTATCATTTTGCTTTTACCGAACACTACTGGTTAGAGCAGTGCATAGTGTTCCTTCAAATAAAACTCTGTTTATAGTTTTGTTTAAGCCCCTACCATACACTTTCGCAAAACAATGAATTATATTTTAAGTTGGTGGGACAAAGAAACTGGTAAAAGTACATCTTCTGGAAGATCAAGAGTAGGAGGGAAAACTTACTCTTCACTGTATATACCCTCTTATAAGCTACTGTAACTTTTCATCGTGTGATACATTTTCAAATAAATTTAACAAATAAAAAAATTTTAGGGCAATAAAGTAAAAGCATGTTCCAGTTTAAGATCAATGCCAAATTTCTGAACTGGGGCATAATACTTACTCTGCATCTTTTACAACACTTCTGAGAGTTAATCACATGAACATGAATACAAACAAATGTAGATTCATCACAAAATACAAATGTATTGGTCACAATTATGTAGAAAAAAAATAAGCTGTAATATCTGTTTTCCATGTAAGCTCACAGTATCTGTACTCAAAGTTTCTCTAAAATTAAAACAAGTCCACTAACAATATAATTGAAAAGAATACTTCTGCATTATGAAACAGAAGATATGGGGTTCAGAGGGGAGCCCATCTGAGTAAGGACTTTATCCAGCCACTGAAGAGGCCCATGAAGATGAATCTCAATCCAACATGGGGTGCTGGTTACATCCTGCCGGTGATATTCTGCTCCCCAACCCTATGAAAATGAACAGATATCATCACAAATCCCTCTTTAAATTGTCAACCACTCTAAACCAATTTTACCATAACAAAAAGATAGTTTTTAACGGTACAGATATGTAGAATTTACGTAAAGAGAATAATGATCACAAAACCAGTCTTAGTATTCATCATGAAATTAAAAGCAAGACAACAGCTACATTATTTAAAGACACATGAATTCTAAAATAATATATAATTCCCTTAACAGAAACCCTTGGAGTCAGTTATATTTCATAATTTTTTTTATCTTAAAAACGTAACACAGTACAGTATCTCATAATTAAAACAAATATTTCTGCAGTGAGATACATTCTCCCTAAATGGGATAAATGCAAAATAGAAAATCACCAGTAGGGCACCACAGTAATAATTACTGTAAACAAGATATATCGAAGAATGCAAAAATTGTGGGTAAAATATAAAGGAGAAACAATGTATTTACATAGCCCCAAAGAATCTGCCTCCAAATATTTATAAATACCATTTTCTCTTAATTTCTTTATAAGACTTAATGACTATTTACAGGAAAAATTATAACAGTATTATAAGATAAGTGCAGAGTAAAATTTATGAATAGCACAAAGAATAAAACAAGGTAATTAAAACTCTTCAACAGCAAGGTTTTCATATTTTACATTTTAAGAATAGTACAATATTAACTCTAGGTAGATTGGGGTATGTTAAAGATACTTGTGTGGTAATTCCCAGAGAAACCACTAAAAAATGTAAAGCGATGTCACTTAAATGTTAATAAAGGAATCATATATAAAAAATAAAACTCATAAATAGCCTTATGTAAGACCATGTCAGACTTTCTTTCTTTCTTTTTTTTTTTTGAGAAGGAGTTTCGTTCTTATTGCCCAGGATGGAGTACAATGGTGCAATCTCAGCTAACTGTAACCTCTGCCTCCCAGGTTCAAACTATTCTCCTGTCTCAGCCTCCCGAGTAGCTGGAATTACAGGCACCCACCACCATGCCTGGCTAATTTTTGTATTTTTCAGTAGAGACAGGGTTTCACCATGTTAGCCAGGCTGGTCTCGAACTCCTGATCTCAGGTGATCCACCTGCCTTGGCCTCCCAAAGTGCTGGGATTACAGGTGTGAGCCATCGCACCTGGCCCAGGTATTTTTTTTAACCAAAAATTTTTTATTTTAAAGTTGTCTGAAAATCAGATAAGACATCGTACATATTGATAAATACATGCATGTATAATTTAATGTGGCAATCACATAGTGATTATCCTTTAAGGTGGGAAATTACTGGGATGAACTGAGCTGAAACCTTTAGCCTAAAACTCCAGATAAAAATTAAAATACAAATTTTTCACTTTTATTTTCCTGGATTTATCAAGCTCTCTGGTTTACTGCTTATGATAGTCCTGGCCCAGGAAAACTGGGTGGGGGAGGGAGGGCGGTCAGGGGAGTGAAGAAGATTGGGGAACAGAGATTAAAATAAATATGAAAAGTCACATTACAGTACAAGAAGGGAGAAATGTCTTCAGGGTAACCAGTAAACTGATGTATACAATAGACCTACAGCAAAGTATCATGAAAACACTGGACTGGGGCTGAATACCAAAAAGAAAAAAATCCATGCACAGCATGTGACAGGTACTCTTCTTGTGCTAAATTCTTAAGAACCATGTAGATATAGTAAAAATTGGTTAAATACATGACTAAAATTCTTTTCAAATTTTAAGCACAAATCTTTGCAATGTCAATACGATTAGGTCAAGAGAATAGATAAACTTGAAAAGTTCCTTTGAAATTTGCAAATCCTTAATATTAAGGCTGGTGGAAAAGTAATTGTGGCTTCTGCCATTACTTTTACTAACAGTACTTAGCTAGAAATGAAATAATTTTAGTATTCTAAAGAATTCCACCAAGTCACCCTAATGAAATCTAATAATAATAATCAAAACTGTTGAAGCTAAGAGCCTCAAATAGCAATTTTAATATTAAACGCTGATACGGCTTGGCTGTGTCCTTACCCAAATCTCATCTTAAATTGTAGCTCCCATAATTCCTACATGTTGTGAGAAGGAACTAGTGGGAGATAACTGAATCATGGCGGCAGTTTCTCCCATACTGCTCTCATAGTGGTGAATAAAGTCTCATAAGATCTGATAGTTTTATAAGGGGTTTCCCCTTTCACTTGGCTCTCATTCTCTCTTGCCTGCCGCCATGTAAGACATGACTTTGCTCCTTTGCCTTCTGCCATGATTGTGAGGCTTCCCCAGCCACGTGGAACTGTGAGTTCATTAAACCTCTTTTTCTTTATAAATTACCCAGTCTTGGATATGTCTATTAGCAGCATGAAAATGGACTAATACAAATGCTTTCCAGAAATTTAGTCTTTTAACCAAAATTCCTTTTAATCTCAGCCCCATTCAATATCAAAATCAGTATCAATCATGCATTTTATAACGTCTAGATTACAAAATGAAATCTTAGATTATGTAGTTAAAACGACAAATTCAATAATTTTATTTAAAATCCTGTTAAATCAGGTCAAAAGCAATTATCAACTTTCTTTTTTTTTTTTGAGACGGAGTCTCACTCTCACCCAGGCTGGAGTGCAGTGGTCGGATCTCAGCTCACTGCAAGCTCCGCCTCCCGGGTTCACGCCATTCTCCTGCCTCAGCCTCCCGAGTAGCTGGGACTACAGGCGCCGCCTCCTCTCCCGACTAGTTTTTTGTATTTTTTAGTAGAGACGGGGTTTCACAGTGTTAGCCAGGATGGTCTCGATCTCCTGACATTGTGATCCGCCCGTCTCGGCCTCCCAAAGTGCTGGAATTACAGGCTTGAGCCACAGCACCCGGCCGTCAACTTTCATTTAACAAATAATTTTTTTAAATTATAACCTAAAGTCATAATATACATATTTATAGTGACTCAAATTACGTTAGAGGTCACAACTCACTCACCTTGACAAAACTCATCCGAATGGTACACATTTTGGTGAGCTCATATACTGCCTCAAACCCATGGTTGACAGACTGAGCCAGAAGCTGAGCAAACTCCTGATTGTTAAAAATTTTGAGGCTGCAGCTGCTGGGAATCTTACAGACAGTGGTGGGATGAAAGCCATGATGAAAGTTGCAGTTCCTACTCTGTACAAATATGCTGCTGTCACTGAGGCATTCCGCATACACCTCCCCACCAACATAGTACAGATGAACACCTTAAAAAGACAAGCATCACAAGAGTCAGGTTAAAGAATCAGTATAATGAAACCAAATAGACTGTATGGAGCAACGAAGTACCCATTAATCCACAGCAAACTTCCAACAGTCTTTAGACAGAAGTTACCACTAGATGGCCTTCTGCTGCCAAAGATAATCAAGAGGTTAACGTCTGCCAGCATCTACAAGAGTGAAGCCTCAAATGGGCAGCACATTAAGTTATCCATTTTTAGGTTGTTCTCTTTTTCCTTTTCCAACAATTATTTATCATCTCTATAAGAGAAAGAGAGGACTAAAAAACCCAAACCTTCTTTTGATGAGTCCTTTCAAACAAATGCTCAGTGCTATCAACTATCGTAAATAGTCATTTGACAGACTTTTGCACTCTTTGTGCTAACAAAGAGGACAGCAATACTAAAAAAAACCCAAAGTTACATATATAATTTCAGGTCACAAGAAGAGCTTTGAAATGGCAGATTTATCTTACTTAAAATGTATATTTAAAAATATATATATTCCTTTGCAAGATGTGAGGGCAAAAAAAAAGAATTTTAAAAATACATAAATATGTGGAAATAGTTTTAACATGAAATATTCAAATTATATAACTAAAGCTAGTCACCTAGTATTTTCCCAACATATCCCTCCACCACCTCAAAACTAACCCATGAAAGAAAAGGTCCTAGAACTATATGCTGGGGAAAAAGAAAAAACTGATTCTAGAATTTCAAAATTCACAAAATAGATTTCCCTTAAATTACTTCTACTGTGATGGAAGGAAAAAAATAAAATAAATGCCTAGAAGTGAGGCGCTTCGCTGAAAAAAACTAAGGCAAGTTGGCAGTAAGCTCAAAAGACAATGAGAACTTTGTTTCTCAACTTATTTTTGGCCATAGCATTTTTAAAAATCACTTCTATAAGAAATCCTACACAATGATATTTGTTTACCTTTTGTTCCTATTTTGGACCAAGATTCCCTCAAGTTAAAGAAGCAAAACGCAGCAAGGGGTAAAAACAAAACGTCTCAAGAAATAGGCAATACACTCTACCTGGGATGGGTTTCCTTCCTGATCACTTGATGCATGAGATTTTGACATTTTATTGCAGTATGAAAAGGGCCCAGTTTGTTGTGGCAACTATCTTGCAGGACAAATTATTAATAAAATTTTATTGCCTAAATTTAAAAGATGGGAGCAGTGGTGGTGAAGCTACTGGAACATCATTCACACTAGATTTCCCATTTCTAATTCCACTCCTCTCACATCATGGTAACCCTTACAAGTCATCTCAACCCAAAATACTCCACAAATATCTTAATTATAAAATTCTAATCCTTCACCAGCGTTCATACACAATATTCCACAAATATGTGTCGTGTATTTATACTGAGGCACTCTTCTAGCTACTGGAGATACTGTTGTGAACAAGGCAAGTTCCTGTACAGCTTATGTTCCAGTCAGGGTAACACTCAAAAAACAAAGTGGTAGTATGATTTCAGAAACTTAGCACTGGGAAGAAAAACTAAGCAGGATAAAAAAATGAGGGAAGATCATGTCTTTATTTGATTAACACATTCTTCAATATTGGCAACTTAACGCAGAGGCCATATGTTAAACTTCTTTGTATGTTTCTAGCACCTTTCACAACGCGTGGTTCATGGCAAGTACAACAAATGATTGAATTTGATTAAATGTAGGAAAATGACAAGATTACCTTTTCCAATATGTCGCCTAGTGTTTTCAATTGTCGAATTACGATTAACGTTTGACAACAAACCCAAGCAGAATCTACTTTTGTTATTTGAAGGATCTGTGAATCCATCTACTAACACACTAGTAGAAGATGCATGAAAAGCTTCTCCAACACGATTGTTTAATTCATAGTAGACTATTGAACACCAATGTTTAGGTTCTTCATAGGCAACAGGCTGAACATCTGTGAACAAACCAGACAGAGAAAAAGTTTAATAAATATCAGAAACTTAGATTGTCCATGTGTTTATCTTTTAACCCAACACAAGTATTACATGAAAAAGAAAATTTTCAGATATTTCACAAGTCTCACTGTCCTTCCTAGCTGTGAATCTATACCCAAAAACAGGCACTAGAAATCGGCTTGAATATGACAATTTAAAAAATTATAGAAATACCAGGATTGGCAATAGTCTTAGCTTGCTCGGGCTATAAAATACCGTAAGGCTGAGTGGCTTAAACAACAAATTTATTTCTCACAGGTATGGGGGCTGGGAAGTCCAAGATCAAGGTGCCAGAAGATTTGGTAACTAGAGAGGACCTGCTTCCTGGCTTGCAGACAGCTGCCTTCTCACTGTGTGCTCATATGGCCCCTCCTCAGTGCATGCTCTTAGAGAAAGATCTGTTTCTTTTCCTCTTCTTATAAGGAAACTAACCTCATTATGACAATCCCACTCTCAAGCCTAATTATTTCCATCTTCAAATACCATCACACTGGGAGTTAGGACTTCAACATATGAATTTTAGGGAGATTCAACATGGTCCATTAGCATTCCACCCCAGCAACCCAAAATTTACATCCTTCTCACATGCAAAATACACACATATATTCTATCCCAACAGCCCCTGAAATCTTAACTCGTTTCTGCATCAACTCTAATGTAAGCCCAGTATCATCTAAATATCATCTACATAAGATATGGCTGAGACTTGAGGCAAAATTCCTTTCCAGCTGTAAACCTATGAAACCAGGTAAGTTATGTGCTTCAATACTATAATGATGGGACAGGTACAGGATAGACGTTCCCACTCCAAAATGGAAAAACAGAAAAGAAGGGAGTGATAATGGGTCAAGAAAGGTGAAAATCTAGCAAAGCAAATTCCATTAGGCCTTAAGGCTGGAGAATAAACCTCTTTGGTTTGATGTTCTACCCTCCCAACCCTCTGGGTAGAGTGAGGGGGTGCCCAGGCCTTGGTTCAATACATGAATTTTGGGAGGACACAATTCAGAACATAGCAGCAACAACATATTTTTAATTGTTTTTCTAACATAAACTAATTCGGGTTTAAATTTGAGACAAAAAGTTCTTTTTCAGAGACCTGATTTAACTCTAATCAGTATCTGTAAAATTATTTTAAACAAAAAGTTAAACTACAAAACTAAGTGAGATTCAGCAAATTAGGAATAGAGGGGAACTTCCTCAGCTTGATACAGAACATCTACAGCTAACGTCATACTTAATGGTAAGAAACTAGAAGGTTTTCTGCTAAGATCAAAAACAAAGCAAAGATGCCTCCTCTCCCCCTTTTCAACATCATACTGGAAGTCCTTGCTAATGCCATAAAGAAATAAAAGGTACACAGATAGGAAAGGAGGAAATTGTCTTTGTTTGCAAAAAACATGATTGTCTATGTAAAAATAAGAAATAACTGACCAAAAAAATTCCTGGAACTAGTAAGCATTATAGCAAGGCTGCAGGACACAAACAAGGTTAATATGCAAAAGTTGATTGCTCTCCTATACACCAACAATAAACAAATGAAATTTAAAATAACAAAAATAATTATAATTTACATTAGCATCCCCCAAAATTAAATACTTAGGCATAAATACAAAAAAGTAGGAACATGCTCTATGAGGAAGACTACAAAACTCTGATAAAAGAGATCAAAGAAAAACTAAATAAATGCGGAAATACTGCACATTCAAGAATAAGACTCAATATTGTCAAGATGGCAGTGTTTCCCAGCTTAATCTATAGAGTAATAATACCAATCAAAATCCCTGCAAGCTATTTTTTGGGTATAGACAAAATGATTCTTAGTTTATATGCAGAGGTAAAAGCCTCAAAATAGCCAACACGATATGAAAGGAGAAGAACAAAGTCGGAAGACTGACACTACTTGACTTTAAGACTTACTATAAAGATACAGTAATCAAGATCGTGATGAAATAAAAGGACAGACAAACAGATCAAAGGAGCAGAACAGAGTTTAGAAACAGACCCAAATAAATACAGTCAACTGGTCTTTGACAAAGGAGCAAAGGCAATGGAAGAAAAAAATAATCTTTTCAAAAAATGATACAGGAAACAACTGGACAGCTACATCAAAAAAGTAAACCTAGACTGTACCTTACACTCTTCACAAAACTGACCCAAGATGGATTACAGACCTAAATGTAAAATGCAAAACTATAAAACTCCTAGAAAATAATATAGGAGAAAATCTAGATGACTTTCGATATGATGATGCCTTTTTTAGGTACAATCCATGAAAGAATTGATAAGCTGGCCTTCATTAAAATTTAAAACTTTTGCTCGAGAAAGATACTGTCTAGAGAATGAGGAGACCAGCGAAAAAAAAAATCTGCAAAAGATCTATCCAATAAAGGACTATAATTCAAAATACACAAAGAACTCAAAAACAATCTGATTAAAGTATGGCAAAAGATGTGAACAGGGAACCCACCACAGACTTACAGATTGGTCAAGTAAGCATGTTCAACATGTTGTGTCATTAAGGAATTGCAAATTAAAACAACAATGAGATGCTACTACGTACCTATTAGAATGGCCAAAATCCAAAACAATGACAACATTAAATGTTGGTAAGGATGAGGAGCATCAGGAATTCTCATTCATAGTTGGGAATGCAAAATGATACAGCCACTTTAGAAGGCACTTTGGCAGTTTCTTACAAACCTAAACATACTCTTACCATAAAATCTAGCAGTTGTGCTTCTTGTTATTCAAATGAGATAAAAACTACATCCACATAAAAAATCTGCACATGAATGTTTATACCAGCTTTACTCATAATTGCTCAAACTCAGAAGCAACCAAAAGGTTCTTCAGTAGGTGAACGGATAAACAAACTGTGGTACAACCAAGACAATGAAATAGTATTTGGTGCTGTGATGGTTAGTATTGAGTGTCAAACTGATTGGATTGAAGGATGCAAAGTACTGTTTCTTGGGTGTGTCTGTGGGGCTGTTGCCAAAGGAGATTAACATTTGAGTCAGTGGACTGGGAGAGGCAGGCCCACCCTCAATTTGGGCAGGCACCATCTAAGCAGCCGCCAGAGTGGCTAGAATAAAGCAGGCAGGTAGAAGATGGAAGAGCAGACTTGTTGAGTCTTCCAGCCTTCATCTTTCTCCTGTGCTGGATGCTTCTTGTTCTCAAACATCAGACTCCAAATTCTTCAGCTTCTGGACTCTTGGACTTATACCAATGGCTTGCCAGGGGCTCTTGGGCCTTTGGCCACAGACTGAAGGCTGCACTGTCGGCTTCCCTACTTTTGAGGTTTTTGGCTCAGACTGATCCACCCCTGGACTCCTTGTTCCTCAACTTGCAGATGGCCTATCGTGGGACTTTACCTTGTGATCATATGAGTCAATTCTCCTTAACAAACTCCCTTTCATATATATTACATATATCCTATTAGTTCTGTCCCTCTAGAGAACCCTAATGGAGGTGCTAAAAAGAAATGAGCTATCAAGCCATAAAAAGACATGGAGAAACTTAAATGCATATCACTAAGTGAAAGAAGCCAGTATGAAAAGGCTACATACTGTATGATTCCAACTACAACATTCTGCAAAAGGCAAAACTATAGAGACAGTAAAAAGATCAGTGGTTGCAAGGGGTTGTGGGGAAGGAGAGGTGAACAGGCAGAGCATAGATAATTTTTAAGAGGTAAAAAATAATTCTGTATGATAGCATAAGGGTGGATACATGTGTTAAAAACCCACAGAATGTACAAAAACCAAGAACGAACCCCACTGGATAATAATCATGTGTCAATGGAAGCTTACTGACTATAACAAATGTACCACTCTGGTGAGGGATGCTGATAATGGAGGAGGCTCTGCCTGTGTGAGAGAAGAGAGTATGTAAGAATTTTCTGTACCTTCCACTTAATTTTGCTGTGAACCAAAAACTAAACTAAAAAATAAAGTCTATTTATAAAGAAAGAAAGAAAGAAAAAAAAAAAACAACTAAATGAACATTATCTTTGGGGAAATAGAGGTATACGTTTAAATTTTACATGCCAGAATTGCCTACAGAAAAAGGTTTAAAAACAATATAAAATACTGGCCAAACTCATTAACATAAAAGTCAGTATCTCAATTGACACAAAGCATAGAAGAGACACGTGGAAGCTCTACATCCCAGCACCTTTCCTGGAGCTGAAATCAAGCAAAGAAATCACGGACCCTCAATTCTCTTTCAAAAAAGGAGGAATATGGCTGGGTGCAGTGGCTCACATCTGTAATCCCAGCACTTTGGGAGGCCAAGGTGGGCAGATCATCTGAGGTCAGGAGTTCAAGACCAACTTGGCCAACATGGTGAAACCCCGTCTCTATTAAAAATACAAAAATTAGCCAGGTGTGGTGGCACGTGCATATGATAATCCCAGCTATTCGGAGGCTGAGGCAGGAGAATTGTGAGCCGAGATTGTGCCACCGCATTCAATGCTGGATGGCAGAGCGAGATTCCGTCTCAAAAAAAAAGGGGCAGGAATAAAATAACACCAAGGAAAACGTAAGAGTAATCACATGGTCTATGTACAAAATTTAAAATAATTGGTTAACTTTTTTTTTTTTTTTGAGATGGAATTTCGCTCTGTCACCCATGATTGAATGCAGTGGCACAATCTCGACTGTCTGCAACCTCTACCTCCCGGGTTCAAGTGATTCTCCAGCCTCAGCCTCCCGAGCAGGTGGGATTACAAGCACCCACCAGCACGCCTGGCTAATTTTTGTATTTTAGTAGAGATGGGATTTCACTATGTTGGTCAGGATGGTCTTGAACTCCTGAGCCTCAGGTGATCTGCTTGCCTTGGCCTCCCAAAGTGCTGGGATTACAGGAGTGAGTGAGCCACTGTGCCCAGCCAACTTTTTTTTTAATAGAATAGTTTAACTTTTAAAACTCAATTCTGAGTTTTATATGACAAAGAATTCAGATGAGAAGAAAATAAATCAATTCTGAGTATTCAATGGCAAAGGATGCAGATGAGAAGGAAGAGAGGAAAATAAACCAATGTAAACCCATACAGAGAAGTCTTAAGAGCTCAGATTTTAAAATTTATACATGTAGAGGCCCATAACCAAAGAAAGGTACAAATGAGTCACAGGAAGTTATAAGACTAGCATCAGGAAGACTAGAGCTAAGAACGAGCAGAAGGTTACAGAAAAAAAAAAAATGCTAGACAAAACTAAAAAGGCAGTTTTGGTTAAAAGGAAAAGAAGAACCAGAAAAGCACTGCCTCTGCTCAGGCAGAAGACATATTGTTGCTAACAGGTGGTTCCAGGCATTGCCATTTAACTTTGACTTTCTTTTTGTCACTTGTCAAAAAGAAAGGAGGAAATACACATAATCTGACTGAAATGAGAAGAAATTCTAGTGAAAAAAGATATCTACAAGAGTGAGAAAATGTGAGTATCAAGTTCCTCTAAAGGGGCTCAGCTGTTTGGCTGACACAAATTACATTCCAATGGACATCTAACATATAACACTACCAAATGGCACTATGATCTCTGGAAAATCAGGAGAAAAGAAAAGGAAAAGATTAAGTGGAGTAAATACAGTCCATATTTTCAAAAGGAGAATAAAGTGGAGTAAATACAGTCCATATTTTCAAAAGGAGAATAATCATACTATTTATTATGTATGGCCTAATGTTGTGTGCCAAGATCATTACATGTATTATCTCATTTAATCAACATATTAATAATTCCAGTGTATCATCCCTATTTATTTTATAAATGAGGAACCTCAGGCTTAGAGACTTGAAAACTACCTATATTGCAAAGCAAATAAGTAGAGAAACAGGAATTCAAATCCAGAAATTCATGTTCTATTTTATCATAAATGAAGGTAGATTTTTATGAATTATAGGCAAATTAACATAATGAGATTTCTTGATAAATTCTAGATATTATATAAACATTAACAAAACCATAAGGGGTCTGGAAATTTAACTGCTCCTAGGAATACAGAGCTCTCAGTACAACACACATTCAGTATTATCACAAACATAGAAAACGCATAAAAACACATTGTTTTAAGAAACGTATAAAATAGCAGTACGTATTTCTAAACTTGTGACAAACTAAGACGGTTTAGGTCTCAAAGTGGCATTAAAGCCACAATGACATCATAAAGATATAAAATTTTCATTTGTCAATTATCAAAAAAAAAAAATACAGAACAACCCACAATGAGATATCTCTTCATATGCATTAAAATGGTCAATGTCTACAAAATAGAAAACTAGTGCTGGTGAGGATGTGAATATGGAACCTGTGTGCACTGTTGCTGAGAATATAATATGGTACATTCACTGTGGAAAACAGTATGGCTGTTCCTCAAAAAATTATAAATATAATTACTATGTAATCCAGTAATTGTACTTCTGGTATGTACTCAAAAGAAATGAAAGCAGGATATCGAAGAGACATGTGTATGCACATATCCACAGTAGTAGTATTCACAATAGCCAAAAAGTGAAAGCAATCCAAGTGTCTAGCCATGGATGAATAAACAAAATTTGGTATATACATACAATGGAATATTACTCAGCCTTAAAAAGAGATGAAATTCTGACATTGCTACAACATGGATGAGCCCTGAGGAAAAATAAGTTAGTCACAAAAAATAAACAAACATTGTATGATTCCATTCATATGAAGTGCTTACTTAAGGGTGGTTAAAATCATAGGTATTAGAAAGTAGAGTGGTGGTTGGGAAGGGCTGGTGGAAAGGGAGAATAGGAAATTTTTATTTAACGGGTATAGTTTCAATTTTACAAGGTGAAAAGAGCTATAGAAATGGATAGTGGTGATGGTCACACAACATTATAAATGGATTTAATGACACTGAACTGTACACTTAAAAATAGTTAAGATGGCAAACTCTATGTTATGTATAGTTTACCATAATTAAAAAAAAAAACAAAAAAAAAACACAGTAAGACTCCATCTCAACAACAAAAAGATTGGCCAAGCATGGTGATGCATGCCTGTAGTCCCAGCTACTCAGGATGCTAACGCAGAGGAGCACTTGAGCCCTGGAGTTTGAGGCTGCAGTGAGCTATGATCATGCCACTGCACTCCAGTCTGGACATGACAGAGCAAGACTCTGCCTCTAAAATAAATAAATAATTTAAAAATTAAAAACAAAACAAAACAACAAAAACTAGGGGGAAAAACCTTTATAGGAAAGTTTTAGTAATCAAGACTATGAGGTCTAGATACGTAAGTAAACAGAGTCCTGAAATAAACCCTGGCATTTACAGTCAATTGATTTCTGACAAAGATGTTAATTCAACAAAGAAATGATACTCTTTTCAACAAATGGTAAAGCCAACTAGATTTCTATATGCAAAAAACTTAATGTCGACATTTACCATATACCACACACAAACTTAACTCAAAAGGAACCACTGACCTAATGTAAGAGCTAAAACTATAGAACTTCTAAAATAAAACATAAAATAATATTTTCATGACCTTGGGATAAACAAAAATTTCTTGAATCCAACACCAAAAGCATAATCTAGAAATGAAAAACCTGACAAAATGGATTTCATCAAAATTTAAAGCTATTACACATCAAAAAGACATCATTAAGAAAATGAAAAGAAATCTACAGACTGAGAGAAAATATTTGCAAATCATATATCTGATAAAGGATTCATATCCAGAATATATAAAAAATTCTTACAACTCAATAAGACAACCTAATGGGCAAAAGATTTAAAATAGACACATCAAAGAAGATACATAAATGGCCAACAAGTACATTTAAAAAAATGCTCATCATTATTCATTAAAGAAATGCAAATTAAAACCACAATAAGCACTTGACACCCACTAGAATGGCTATAATTAAAAAGTCAGACAATAACAGGTGTTAGGAGGATGTAGAGAAAATAGAACCCTCATACTTTGCTGGTGAGAATATAAAACGGTACTGCCACTTCAGAGAAGTTTTATAGTTTTCTTAAGTAGTTAAACTTACCATGTTATTCAGCAATTGCACTCCCAGATATCTATCCAAAGAAATAAAACAACGTCCACAAAAAGACTTACATGCAATTTTGTTTGTTTTTTTGAGATAGAGCCTCGCTCTGTGGCTCAGACTGGAGTGCAGTGGCATTATCTCAGCTCACTGCAACCTCAGTCTCCTGGGTTCAAGTGATCCTCCTGTCTCAGCCTCCCGAATAGCTGGGATTACAGGCATCTGCCACCAAGCCCAGCTAATTTTTTATCTTTATTGTATTTTTAGTAGAGACAGGGTTTCACCATATTGGCCAGGCTGGTTTTGAACTCCGGACCTCAAGTGATCCACCCGCCTCGGCCTCCCAAAGTGCTAGGATTACAGGTGTGAGCCACTGTGCCCGGCCGCAAATGTTTATAATAATCAAAATATGGAAACAATTCAAATGCCCACTGACTGGTGAATAAATGGGATATATTCATATAAAGGAGTACGGTTCAGCAATAAAAAGGAACAAACTATTGATACATGCTACAACATGGATGAATCTTAAAAACATGCTAAGTGAAAGAAGACTACATTATTACATGATTCCAATTATATAAAATGTTCCGAAAAGATAAAATCTACAGGTACAGAAAACAGATTAGAGGGTATATGGAGCTGAGGATAGGAGGATAGACTGCAAATACACAGAGAAACCTTTTTAAAGAGTTATGGAAATGTTCTAAACCTAGACTGTGGTGCAAAGCTTTGTGTATTTACCAAAATCTTTGAATCATACACTTAAAACAGAAAAATTTTAAGCACATAAATTATACCTCAATAAAGCTGTTTTTAAAAAAGTAGCCAATAAGTTAAAAACAACTACTACCACAAAATAAATGAAGTGAGTACTTCTCTTACCTCTGCTGGATATACTGGGCATAATCTGAGGAATCATATTATTGCTTGTATCCATAGGCTGGGAATTATCTTGACCCATCTGATCATCAGGTGGCATATAGGCAGGAGGAGGTGTATCAGCTAAGAGGAAAAAAATAATAGTTAAAATCTTCATTCTGCTCAAAATTATTACTCTAAAAGCTTTAGCAAATTCTTAAGATTACCAGCAAGCTTCATTACTGAACATCACACACACAAAAATGTTGGATACTATCCTAGGGCAAGGGAAAAAGAAAACAGACAGCACACCTAATAGCAATTAAAAACCTACTACAAGTCCACGTTTATTTAGCTCAGATCCCTGGTAATCCAGGATATAAGGATCAGTCCAAAAATTCACTAAAACAGAATTCAAGGTTGAGAATTCTGCCTTTATTTTTATGTGTTCAGAGAAACTGCAGCTATTACAAATCAATCTGAAGAACAGATAAATCCTCATTTGGGTATATATATATATATATATATATATATACTATAGAGACACCTTTAAATTATTAAGATCAGCACATACTGTATACTGGCATTTAAAACTGGAAAGTAAAACTATGTCCTTTCAAAATTTGCCATCAATACTAACAGCAATTGTCTAATGCTTGTGCAACATCCAAACATGGCTGTTGCATCCTATTAAATGGTTAGGTAATTCACTTAGGAAACTAAATGTTAACCAGAAAATCCTTTGAGTTTCAACACTCATAGTTGAAAATTTTTGCAAAAGCTACAGCTGTACTTTTTTGTCTCAGTAACTATACATAAGAACCGAATTTGTCTTTTATCCCAATGTTTTGTACAGGATGTATTTTGACACAGAACTACAATCAGCACTGAATCTAAGATAAACTATGAAAATTTGTTTTTGAGCAAATTCCTAATAGCAAGTTAAAGAGCTGGCACTTAACTTCTCTTCAAAAGAAAAAACTGTATTACCAACTGATATTTTGCTGCAGTAGAGAAATCACAAAGGATATACTGTAGGTCCTCGAATAATGTTTTGTTCAATACTGTTTCGTTCAGCTGCATTTTGTTATGACATTGATGAGAAAAAAAATCCATTCCCAGCCAGGGACACTGTCTGTGTGAGTCTGAACATTCTCCCCATGTTTGTTTTGAGTTTTCTCTGGTTACCCTAATTTCCTCTCACATCCCAAAGACATGCACATTAGATGAACTGGCATGCATGTCTAAACGGTCCCAGTGTGAGTGCAGGGGTGTGTGAGTGCACTCTGTGATTTAATCATGTCCCTTTCAGGACTGGTTTCCACCTTGTGCTCTGAGTTGCTGGAATGCGCTCTGGCTACCTATGACCGTGAATTAGAATAATTAAGTAAATAACTGTCTTAGTTGTTTTTATTGATCTTTCTTAAATACATGCACAGCTCACATTTATTTCAATGTTTAATATTAGAAGAATTTTGGGTCTTTATTTATAAATTTAGTGATATTTTTGTGCCCAGAAATATACTACAAGAACTTAACGCTTGTTTATATCAACTAGCCTATGATAAAATTAGCTTTGTAATACACTGTTTCAGTTAAAGTCATAGTTTCCAAGAAGTTATTAATGACATTAAGTGAGGACTTACTGTACTTACATATGCAGCTGTTACAAATCAGCAGTAGGTGTTCAAATATTTGACAGTGACATAATGATATGTCCATATATGACATGCCATTAACAAAATTTAGGAACTTCACAAAATCTACTTATCTTTCTCCAGTGAAATCAGTTCATCAGTTATCTAACTAAAGATAACCAGGATTCATTTTAAACTTCTAAAATCTTAAATAATTTGAAAAGCCACACAGTAAAGTTGAAAGAACATAGACTTTAGAGTTAGATAAACCTGGGTCTGAACCTCTAGCTCTTAGCTCTACCCTAGGTAAGGTACTTAAAAGTTTAAAATTTACTTTAGAATTTCTTTTTCCATCTGTAAAACAGGAATATCTATCTCACATAGTCATTCTGAAGATTAAATTTAATGCCATAGTTTTCATCACAGTATCAGTTATATAAAAGACAATAAATGGTACTGAGTGTCACAAAATATAAGAAAATATTTAAGCCAAATAGGGCTACTTCCATTTTTTAAACATATGGTACTCGGCAAAATAAAATCTAAACTCTTCTGGAAATCAAACAATTACCTAAAAAATGAAGAGTCAGAAACAGCTATACCTTGGCATGTAACAGTTCACCCAGAGGGCCCACAGTAGGAATAATTGTGATTGTTAGGATTTTTTTTTTTTTTTTGGTTATCAATAAAATAAAGTCTTACCTGGGAGCTGAAAGGGACTTCCTGGTCCAGAACTTGCTGGGGAGTTGGGATATGTGCTGCTAGCAGGAGAAGGGGGATAAGGGCTGTTTGGAGATAAGGGAAAAGGAGTGTTGTTGGGCTGGTGGAAAGAATCTGGAAACGTGGCATTTTGTGGCATGTGTGGTTCATTGTGGCTCAGGTTCCTAAACTGAACCAGAAGGCTGTGTTGTGGATTGAATTCATTATGACGAGGCACTAATACTGGAGGTAAGACTGAAAAACAAAAATCAAAAGTCATTTGTCAGGAATGACTAAACATATGCCCCATCCACACTAAGGGGTTGGTAGAAAGGATTCATGTAAAGCTAAAACTGTAAACCTATTAAAACAATTTAATTTTAGAAAGGGTTGTTTCATAGAGCCCTGAATCTCTATTTAGATAATAACCGAATCCAAAACTCTGTAAGCATTTAGCCTGCGTAAGGTACCCTGGAAGACAGAAAATCCAGAAAAAGATACCATACTCCTGTCCTATGAGATAAAGGATATTAAAAAACAACCATAAAACAGAGAATTTAGCACAACGGGAGTTAAACAGAGGTGATGTTCCCAGCTAGCAGAGAATCAAACAAAATACTGTAAGAAAAAAACATAGCTGACTGAACCTTAAAGATACAGGAGGATTTCACAGAGGAGTGCTGGGGCTGGGAAGAGGTAAAAGAGGAAGGTGGCAGAGGAGATGAGAAAATCAGCTGGCCTACGTACTGAACAAGGAGTTAAGACTACAGAGTGAAGTTGGAACCTGTTACGTGAATGTCCTAAAAACGTCCACATCTCCAATTATGAACACTTCTATCTTTCTCAGTTTGAAAGATCTCATGTTTTACGTTGCTCAGCATGGTTTTCCATACTGAAAATGGTAATATGCTCTAGGTAAAAGCCTTCCAATCAAAAGCAGTCTTCTAACTGTCCTGTATCCGTCAATGTAATTTCACTTAGAAAAATCTCAACTTGATTCCATTATCATTCAGCATCAACAAAATGAGTGTTTTTAAGCTACCTAAGTCATACTTCACCTCCCTGAAGTAGGGATGTACCCAACGATTCAGTGTTTCTGTTAAGTCAGTATTTGTGCTATTTTTGTCTATTGTTTCATTTCATTCTACCACATTAGTATACTAAATATGTGGTTAACATCTGACTACAATTGTTTTGTTCTACTGTGTGTTAACAACTGCTATGCCCCTTACAGAACAACGAGGCAGCTGCCATTGGAGAGGAGGGCATTAGGCAGCAAGAATTTCTACATATAGCAGGCTAGCAATCTGAGAGACTTAGTGAGATAACTACTCAGGAATTCAGTTCAGTATGAATTTCTTTGCTTCTTTTTTTTTTTTTTAGAAGCATGCTAAAATTACTGGTTTCTTTTATTTGTACATTATCTATGCACATGATTTTTTTTTTTTTTTTTGAGACGGAGTCTGGCTCTGTCGCCCAGGCTGGAGTGCAGTGGCCGGATCTCAGCTCACTACAACTTCCGCCTCCCGGGTTCACGCCATTCTCCCGCCTCAGCCTCCTGAGTAGCTGGGACCACAGGTGCCCGCCACCTGGCCCGGCTAATTTTTTGTATTTTTAGTAGAGACGGGGTTTCACCATATTAGCCAGGATGGTCTCGATCTCCTGACCTAGTGATCCGCCCATCTCGGCCTCCCAAAGTGCTGGGATTACACGCGTGAGCCACTGCACCAGACCGGGATCTTCCATCTTTTTGTTCCAACCTACGTTGGTTACTGCCCAAGTCTCCTACAAGTCTGAAATCCTTGGACTTCCCTTCTCTGCTGCTGGATCACATTTCCTGGACTTCATCCTCTATTAGTGTCCCAAGAGAAAGTAAAAAGTTAAATTTTCTTGACTTCCTGCATGTATAAAAATCTTATTTTTTTTGCTTGTCTGCAGGCAGATAATATTTCCTCCTGAATTTTGAGGGCACTACTTTACTTTCTTCTAAATCCAGAACTGCATTGAGAAATCCAATATTCTGATTTCTAGTCCTTTATATGTTTCCTGTCTTTCTGGAAGTTTACAGAATTTTTTTTTTTTAATCTATGATACACCAAAATTTCATGTGGGGCTTCTTTTATCCTTTGTTCTGATTATTTGGTCACTGAGCCCTTTCAATTTTCAGTTTGGGGAATTGTTTGGTATTATTTCTCGGAAAATTTTCTCTCTGCCATCTTCCTCAATGCTCTATTTCCAGAATATATTATTCTATTAGAATTGATATTTAATTTGAAACTGATTCTGGGCCACTTAATGTTTTAACAAGTACTTTCTAACGTACCAACTCATCTAATCCTCATAACAACCAATTATGTAGGTAGTATTATTCCCATTTTACAATGGGTAAACTAAATCTCAGAAAGGTTAAGGCCTGAGGTAGTATTTGGTAAAACCAGGATTCAAATCCAGAAAGCCTGGCTCCAGAACCCACAGTCCTAATCACTAGACAATACTGTCTATTAGATCAGGGGTCCCTAAACACCCCCCTAGTTCATGACCTCTTACGAACCAGGCCATACAGCAGGAGGTGATGGTGAGTGAGAGTGAGCGAAGCTTCATCTGTATTTCCAGCCATTCCCCATTGCTCTCATTACCACCTGAACTCCACCTCCTGTCAGATCAGTGGCAGCATGATATTCTCATAGGAAAGCAAATCCTATCGCCAACTGCACATGTGAGGGATCTAGGTTGTGTGTTCCTTATGAGAATCTCAAGCCTGATGATCTGTCACTGTCTCCCATCACCCCTGGATGAGACAACCTAGCTGCAGGTAAACAAGCTCAGGGCTCCCGTTAATTTGACATTATGGTGAACTGTATAATTATTTCATTACATATTACAATGTAATAATAATAGAAATAAAGTGCACAATAAATATAATGTGCTTGAAGCATCCCAAAACCATCCCCCAACCTGTTCAATGAAAAGACTGTCTTCCAAGAAACTGGACCCTGGAGCCAAAAAGCTTAGGGAGCACTGTATTCAACTAAACACCTAAGGCCACCTAGGTTGGCCCTCTATTTTTCTTATGTTCATTATCTCTTTCCAACTATCCTCCATCTTTTTATCTTTTTGCAAAACTTACTCTACTATATTATAACTGTGTGAATGTGCCTAAGTTACTTCCCTTTTAAGTCTTCATTTCCTTATCTATAAACCTGTAAGTAAACTGAAAGGGGTGTAAAATGTCAGTACCCTTTTCTAACCCCATGAAGGAATCACTATTCCATCAGTGCTCAATAAATATTAATTGCTATCACTGTTACTACTACCACTACCACCACCTTCTACTACTTTATTAATAATGGTAATATGAAGTGATCCATTCTGTGTCATAGCTGCTTAATCATGGGGGGTCAGCAAGCTAATCCAGCTGGGTAATCTGTCCCTTCTCCCAAGATGTTTGGACTCAGAGCAAAACATGAGGTCTCTATAGTCTCTTTCCAATAGTTGAACTACTAAGACATGAAATTTTCAGTTATTTAAAAGCATCAGAGCTATGCCCCAGTCTTTTCTATAGAATGCATCATAGCTGAGAAAAATGTACACAAAAAATAAGACACTTCCATTGGCTGGTTGATTATTAGTCACACTTTGGCTATAGGGGAATACATAAAATTCCCAGACTTACTCCTAGCAAACAGCAAGCTTGGGAGTTTCTCAGCCTATACTTCTCTATTAAATCCTCATATCTTCCTTTCTTCATCAATTCCTTCAGGTATCAGCTCTCCTTGGACTCAGTAAGAAATTGAGAATCACATCATACCAACTGTCTAAAGTCACTCTAAAGCTCTTAAGTTGAACTTTCCCAGATAGCATAATCACTGCTATCTGCAATCCTTTCTACTAGTCTCCACATCCAATGTTATTTTCAGTCTTTTTACCACACTGGGTTTATATTACCTCCATGTGAAACCCAGATAGACTCTAAGGTGACCACCATGATTCCCACCTCCAGGTATTCAAACCATTGGGTAATTCTCCCTGCTTGAGTATGAGTATGACCTATCACTTCCTTCTAACCAACAGAATACAGCAAAGGTGACAGGGTGTGTATGATTACATTCCATAAGAATATAATGCCCTTCTTGCCAGAAGACCCTCTCTTTCTTACTGGCTTTGAAGAAGCTGTCATGAATGTGAACTAGCTATAAAGAAGGCTATGTGAAAGCAACTGAATCTGTCAATAATCACATGGGCTTGGAAGCAGATCCTTCCCTAACTGAGCTTCTGATAAGACCTTGGCCCTAACCAACACCTTGATTACAGTGCCTTGCAAAGGACCCAGCTAAGCGTAACTGGACTCCTCACCCAAAGAAACTGTGAGGTAATAAACATGCATTGTGCTAAGCCATTAAGTTTGTGGCAATTTGTCATGCAGCAATAGATGACTAACGCACTCAGCTAGAGCTCAGCTTATACCATTCATTACAAAAAAATATTTACTGAGCATCACCTACCAAGTGCCAGATAACAATATACTATTCTAAGCACTAAGGATAGAGTAATGAATGAAATAGAGGAAGACTCTGCTCATGTCAGTCAATAAACAAAATAAATATCTAATACAGAGTCAATTAGTGATGGGGATATTTGAGCAAGGACTGAATGGAATGAGAAAATGTGCCATGGAAAGATTCTGGGGGAGAATAAGTAAACAGCAAGAGTTAAAGCCTGGAAACAGGAGTATGGCAAGTCCAACGAACACAGAACTCTGAGGATAGGTCATACAGAGTCTTATAGAAATCTCTTAAGTGTGACAGCCTTGAAAGTGTTTTCAGTAGGAACTGACATGATTTAGTATGTTTTTAAAAAATCATTCTGGCTGTCGCGTAGAAAACACAATGGGTTAAGGGGAAGAATAGACACAGAAAGACCAATTAGGACACTACTTAAGGTAAGTGATGATGATGATGTACTGCACTAAAGTAGTGGCGTCAGAAATGATGAGAGGTGACACTATCAAGATATATTTTGAAGGTGCAGCAAACAGCATTTGCTCATATTTTAAATACAGGAAAAGAAAAGATGAATAAGAAAAATAAAAGATGAACTTGTGGTTTACGGCATTAGCAATTACATGAATGCTGTTGCCATTCACTTCAACAGGGAAAACCAGAGGAAAAAACTGAAGTTTTGCTTAGATATATTACATTTGGTATGTTTAATAAATATTCAAGTGGAAGTGTCAAGTAGGCTACTGGATACACCAGTCTAAAACTCAAGGGAGAAGTTGACTTGACTTCAAAATGTGAGCATCAGCTTATAGACAATCTTAAGACATGTGACAGCATGAAAGCACATAAAGAAAGAATACAAATGGAGAAAGGGTCCATGGACTGACTCCTGTGAAAACAGCAGAATACGCCAGCAAAGAGGGACAAGAACAGTCAGTGAGGTAGGAAGACCAGGGTAGCATACTGTCTTAGGGGCCAAACATAGAAAAAGTTTTGAGTAGGATGGAAGGAGATCAACTGTATCAAATGCAGTTGAACGGACAGTAAGGTAAGACTGAAAAATTACCCCTTGACTTATAAAAAGGCAGTCACTAGTGATCTTGACAAGTTAAATGGTAGGAAAGAAAGACTAACTAGAGAGGTCACAAGAAAAAAATGAAACATAAAGCTAATATAAACGGAGACTCCTCTAAAAGGACCAGTGGAAACAGTGCAATGATTGGGGTTGGGTTGTGTGAATGAGGTGAAAAGCAGAATTTTTTTTAAGTTTTATTTTAGGATGGGTAGTATACTGTGGTAGAAAGGGAAAATAATGCTGGAGAGAAGGATAATAACTGTAGAAACAAAGTTCTTTATTCGACAAAAAGGAATGGGATATAGTACACACTTGGAGCTTAGGCTTTAAATAAAACTGAGACAGGTCATCCACAGGAAAAGGCAGAGTAGATATATGGGTGCTTACAGTGAATAATGAATTGCATCACCTGCATATAAACAGCTAAACTCAAAATCCAATAGTCCTTCCAAGATTAGAATATTTAAGATGGAAACACAAAGCTAATATGACATTTTCATTACTAAAATCTAGTTACATGCATATCAGGAAGAGAGGTTTTTTGTTTTTGTTTTTCTAAATTCTTCTTAGGAGTAAGACCTACCTGGACTCTCCACTCTCTTATAGTGGTATGGGTTGATACAAACTTCTTTTTGCTTAGATCCAAAAGGAAATTCACAAATATCCAATGGTTTTAGCTCATGATGACTCTGCAAATCCGGCCAGCGCCAAACACGACAATATATAACATGGGGTAAGCCTTTTCTGTGAGAAACCTGCAGGCGTCCATCTAAAGATCTGGGAATAGTGACACATTTACTAGGCTGTCCTGGACTGCTCAAGGCTTTCTCCAGTTCCTCCATGGCACCCTTTTTCTTTTTTAGCTTCTTCACCAAAGCATCAACTGCCTTTTCTGCCCATTTCTCCTCCTCATCACCTTGTTTCCAGCCCAACAATCGCTTTACTGCTGGACTAGTAAAAGAAAACAAGCTGGCCATTGACGTCATTTGATACAAATCTTCAGAGACCTTCCTGTAACTCAAAGTCACTGGCTACTGAAAGAAGAGATCACAGGTGAAACGTCATACACAGGTCCTAAGCGGAAGTTCCAATTAAAAAGGGAGGAGTAACATTTATCTTCACAAATGCCATATGCTTCTTTCATTGGGTCGAGTCCTGAAAGAGAAAGGGGGAAGGATCCTAGTTTAAAGCAATTCAATTTATATACATTTAAATTAATATAATTGAAAGGTATATTATTATTAAATAAGAACAGAAAAGCATTACAAAATAAACAAAAAATTGATAAATTTTCTCCAAAAGTTCTGTGACCACTCAATTCCTTCTCCATAATATGAACAAGTAAGACACTGGCAATGTCAAATGATAACCAAAAGCAAAACCAGGTTGCTTTACCTCCTATGTATTATCCAAAAATAGCTTCTGGACTCCCTTTGATTAGGCCACTAAACCCTAAAACACTCTTCTAAAATTTGATTCGGAAGTACTTTTATTCACTGACATCCATGTTACATGCTACGTCAGTTTTGCACATGATTATGTCCTGATCTGAATAGAAGTCTTAAAAGAAATCCAGCTCTTCTCTAACGTCATTATTCTCTTTAAAAAATGTTTCCCAGACTGAGAAGGTTTGGACAAAAACCATGATACTACTGAAGTCACATAATTAGATGCAGATTGTATTCATGGTTGTATAAGATGTACCAAACCCTGAAATAAATCATTAGAACTGCTAGTAAAATGGCAAGTATCTATTTTTAAAACTAAGTATGTTGAATAAATTTAAAGAGAATAAATTCATTTTAAAAGGGTCAGTTTCTAATTTTATAATTCCTATTGGCTTATTTTAAGTGATATTTTAAGCATATTGGTTAATGAGCCTGCTCCAGGTAAACCACTGTTCTGCACCATTAAGAAGTTCCTGATGATGACAGGAGGAAGTGACAGGCACTCCACTGATAAGAGCTGGTAAAAACCAGGCTCAGTGGTGCACACCTATAATCCCAGTTACTCGGGAGAATCACTTGAGCCCAGGAATTCCATCACGTCCAGTCTGAGCAATATAGTGAGACCCCCATCTCTAAATAAAGAATAAAAAGAATGTGTAAGATCTCCTGCGGATCACTGCACAGCCAACCACAGACAATAAATACCTATTGAAGTAACAAGAATAATGTTTGGAAAAACAGTGTAACAAAAGATGCTTCCTTTCTTGTGCCTAAAATTGCCAAATGCTATAGATCTGTCTTTGAAAAATTCTAGCAACAATATTACTCTGGACTGGGTTGTGTCTTCCCAGCAAAGTATATATGTGCTCAGTTAAAGCCCAGACAATAACATAAAGTAAATAAAGGTAATGTAAACACACAGAGTAAATTAAAACTGACACACACTCAACAAATAATTATTGATTCTTTGTTACGTCCCATGTACTGTGAATAGCCATGATGGGGCTTTTTTAAAAAAGTTATGCCAAATAGGGTTTAATCTCAACAGTCAATAAATCGATTCATTCAAAATATACTTACTGAAAGCCTACTAAAGTACCAGATACAGTTCTGGATGCTGATCAACTACTGGCAGCTATCCAGTCTGCTATGCTGGAACCATGGTGGGGAAGGGTACAGGGAAGTAAAGATATCCTCCTTATGTACGGATATGCCTTGTGCCTTGTCTTGCCCAGCCCTATATAGGATGATTTTTGCTAGGCAAACAAAACTGGCCACATTAAACTAGAGAAATAATAACAAAGAGAATGAAAGCATAATTGTCACTGACAGGTCACAGAGTATCCGGTGTTATGTACTAAACGACCTGTTAAGAGCTGACCTCAGTTGCCTCTACATCAAGGATGTATGGTAAAATCCATGTGGGTCAGGAAGTAAAACCATGGTTTGGTTGTCTGAGATGAGATGGGAAATGTCAAAGGCAAAGGCACACAAACAAACAAAAAAAATATATATTATATATATATGTATATATAGGCAGACACGAACAGAGCATTTCCTAGGCTAGATAAGAGACAGGCCTGGCTGACTGATACCTTATTCATGAACACTAGAATACAATGGGGGGCTAGATAGGGTGGTGTACATATGTGTGACAGAGTATGTGTATGAGCAACAGAGAAACAGTTAAGGAAGAGGAAGGAAAAAAAGAAAGGAGCTTCAAGACCAGAATTCAGAATACAGTATCATACATGATCAGGCCCTTGGCTTCTCCTTACTCATTTCTTAACCATTATCCTACCTAATTGCATTTAACCACACTTGACTTCTTTCCATTTCTCAAGTATTCTAAGGTTATTTCTACCTGAGGTCTTCGTATCTGATGTTCCCTCCCCTGAAATTCTCTTCTCCTGTAACTTAACGCAGTATACTCACTCAAATTAATTTAGTTGTTCAAAGGTCACCTCCTGAAAGAGGAATTCCCTGACCACTTGATTGAAAATAGCATGACAGTCCATTCTCACAACATTCGCTACCCCGACCCTGTTCGTTGTTTATAGCATTTACCCTAATCTGATATTACATTATCAATTTTGTTTATTTACTTTTAGTTTTCCCCAATGAAATGTTAGTATGCAGGTAGTCTCATCTGCCCTCAAAACCACTGGATGCCCTGGACCTAGAATAGTGTCCGTTTATCAAATAAACGAGTAAAAAAAGCAACTTGTAAAAATATATATATACCTTTCTAAGGATGTCTATATCAAACTTAAAACAAAAAAACTGTTATTTATGGATATCTATGATATGAAAGAATAAAAATATGCCTGGAAATGAAATACACCAGACTCAGCCTCCCAAGTTGATGGCATTAAAGGCTTGAGCCACTGTGCCCACCAGATTCTGTTCTTTACTAGTATCACTTTTTCAAAGCCTATTAACTTTTCTGTAAAATAGAGATGATGGTTCCTAAGTCATAGAAATGTTGAAGTAATAAATAATGTCTATCTAACATAAGCTTTACAAACTCAACCGTACTATTCAAACATGAATTATAATCATTACTATTCAGAAAGAAGAAGAACCAAGACTTAAGAGACTGGCTAGATCTAATCCTAATCTCACCTTGCCCACTACTCTTCCACTATACACACCTTCTGATCCAATCCAAATCCCTGCCCCTCTGCCCATCTGTGTCTTCCAAGAGAAATCTTAGTCATTCTTAATGATGGGCTCCAATCTATCCCCCTTTTGTGAAGACTTCCTTTACCACCCCTTGCTGAAGAGGCTACAGTCATTGAATATTTATAATAAAAACTAATTAATAAGACACAAATAATATCCTAACTTCCCAAATACAGTACAAAATCCTCCTAAGAAGTAGTCTTCAGCACCTGGACCATTTCATGTGCCATAACACACACTATGATACTTAATGAATGGTCACTGATTTTTCTATTAACTGTACCTTGAAATTAGAGATAACTTCAAATTTTAAACCCACGTTGACTAAGATAATGATAAAATGAGAATTCTACCCACAGAATTAAAAACACTCATAAGGCAGCTTTGTCAGTAGAGATGGTGGTAAACTACACTGGGAAAAGGTCATGACTGGAGATACAAGTTTAGTCAGGTAAAGACGAGAAACAGATTTAAGATTTTGCACAAAGAGCTGAAACAAATATATATATATATATGTTTTCAACAGTGAAAAGAACAGTAAGTAAACACTTAAATATTAGGAAGCATTCACTGTTAGGAAAGAGTTTCCTAATAAGTTACTGATAATGCATTATTAAAAAGATAGAACTAGATAAAATGGTACTGCAAAAGATTAAACATATGGGAGAGTTTAAAGAGAATGTAAATAAAGAAAAGGCCAGTGAGTTTGGTGAATGGGTATGCCACTAAATTTCAAGAGATTAGTTTCAAAAAGAACAACAGGTGTCAGTTTTAAAAAGCTAGAACTCTCACTAGTAAAACCAGCACAGGGAGAGGAGCAAATCTCACACTCAACTCTTTAAATATGGAATGACTAAAAAATTTAGCACTTTTGATGAAATTATTTCTAAAAATGTTTTCTATATTTCCCAAACTGGTAAAGTGGTATGTGCAAGCTACCCAAGTACTCATTATCTACGTCTCAACTTACAAAGTCACAAAAGGAAAAAAAATTCATCATAAAAATTAACTAGTGAAGAGTCAAAAGATCTGAACAGATCCTTCACAAAAGAGGACATTAAAATAGCCACTGGATGGGAAAATGGGCTCAATATCATTAGTTATCACATGAATGCAAAAAGAAAACAAAAACTACCACAGTAAAATCTCACTCGGTACCTACCAGAATGGCTACACTTTAAAAAAAAAAAAAAAAAAAAAGATTAACTGTTCATGATAATACAGAACAACTGGAACTCTCATATGTTGACAGTAGGAATACACATCAGTCCAGTCACTTTAGAAAACTGCTTGACAGTATCCACTAATGCTAAACATAGATCCCTATGACCCAGCAATTCCATTCCTAGGTATATATCCAACAGAAATGAGTGTTGTGTCTACCAAAAGACAAGTACCTGTTCCTAACAACTTTATTTATAATAGCCCCAAACTGGAACTCAAATATTCATCAGCAGTAGAGCAGGTAAATACTGGTAATAAATTCATAAAATGGAATACTTCACAACTACAGAAAGAACCAGTATATGTAAAATATGGAGAATTCTCATATATTCTGAGGGAAAGATTACACAACATTTAAAAACAGGCAAAACTACCCTATGCCATCAAGGCCAGAAGAGTACTAAAAGGGTCATGAGACAGCCTTCTAGGGAGCTAGAAATTTTCCTTATTTTGATCTGGGTGATGATGACAGGTATATGTAGAAGATGGACTTCTACAGAAGAAGTTCATCTTCTACATATGCAGAAGTTCATTAAGCTATACACTTAAAATTTGTGTGCTTTACTGTATAATTATTTCAATTTTTAAAAATATTTTAGGCCGGACGCGGTGGCTCAAGCCTGTAATCCCAGCACTTTGGGAGGCCGAGTCGGGCGGATCACGAGGTCAGGAGATCGAGACCATTCTGAATAACACGGTGAAACCCCGTCTCTACTAAAAAAATACAAAAAACTAGCCGGCGAGGTGGCGGGCGCCTGTAGTCCCAGCTACTCGGGAGGCTGAGGCAGGAGAATGGCATGAACCCGGGAGGTGGAGCTTGCAGTGAGCTGAGATCGGGCCACTGCACTCCAGCCTGGGCGACACAGCGAGACTCCGCCTCAAAAAAATAAATAAATAAATAAATAAATAAATAAAAATATTTTTAAAACATACTTGTGACTGATCACTTACAAAATCAGTCCCTATTCACAAGTGTCTCCCTCACCATAATGGCTCATGAACCATGAGTGAGACTACAGATTTTGCAAAAATTCCAAGATTTCCAAAGTTTATAAAAATGATGGCAAACAATGTAGGATCTAGGATTTAATTTTACTCCACTTACAAGTTAGTCTGTTACTGTCTTCTGGATGTTGCCAAAGGACATGAGGCTCCTGGGTTAGAGACTCAGTTACTCAGGGGACAGCAAGCAGCACAAGCATCAACGTATTTGAGGTTTTGTTTGTCCCCAAGACCCATGGGGATAAAGTGATGTCTTGTATAGTTTTGCCTGTTTGTAAATGTTGTACAGAAGGAATAACATGTAATCTTTCCTTCAGTATTATAAGATTCTCCATGTTTTCTATGTATTAGTTTGTGCTTTTTTGTAGTCTTGATGCATAGATGAGGAACACTGAGCTTGGAGAATCTACCACTTTTATAGTAATCAGGAAGCAAGACATTCTTTGTTGGGGGGGTGGGTAAGAAAAGTTTGACTATCAAAGAATTAACAGAGGTCCTTGAAAAAATGTATATACATTTTTATATTTTTGCAAAAAAAACCAACTTAAAGCTAATGCCACAAATGTCAAATTAAAGACTGTCATATCATGATATTGAATTATTTTGTGGGAAAAATTGTTTATCCATTCACACTTCATCCATTATTTGTTCATTATAATAATTTACACATGTTTACAGTTACTATAAGCTAATGTTTTCCTAGAATTTTAGTTTCATTCTTCAAGATAAAATCAGATCTTTTACTCACCATTTAGTATAAAATGGTTGTCTACAATTTTCAGTGATTTCATTTTCAATGAAATTCTCTATAGAAGGCATAAAACATGGGCTGCACTGTTACTGACTAAAGAAACAGAGGGGCATGAATGATCTTAAAAGGCTACTTACAGAGGCAGATGTCTGGACATTTTACTTTCTTAGAATATAGCAACAGGTACTTCAATAATTTCAACAGCTTCCTTTCTAAAACAAAATCAATTGCTTAAGCAAAGGAATCATAATATTCCTTTGATAATGGTAATAATAATAATAAACCACTAACATTTATTGAGCACTCACTATGCTAAGTACTGTTAAGGACTTTACATTTAGAAACCAAAAATCATTAAATTTCAAAATAGCCATATAAAGTAAATTCCATTATTCTCATTTTACAGATGAGAAAACAGGCAAACGGAAATTAAATGCAACTTGCTTAATTATACAGATAGCAAGAAACAGAGCTGAGAATTGAACCCTGGCAGTCCAGCTGCAAAATCTATATTCCTAGCCACTGTACACACTGCCTCCTAAAAAGAAAGCCGCCTGCCAAGGAATTTTCTTCCCTTAAAGGTCTCTAATTGTTCTCCATACTCCTTTGACTTCTCCAAAACATTCAAATTGTTAAATATTATCATAAGATTGTACAGTTTAAGAGATCAAGAATAATCCAGCTTAATTTGCGCATTTTCAAACTTATTTTTATACCACTTAATGTATGTCATCAACCTATCAACTTTAATCCAACATTTTCAGGTTTGTGCTAGGTCAATCAGCAGGAATGAAAGGTTTATCTATATGCTTACTACCACTGCATAAAAATATATATTTTTTTTATGGTGGTCTTACTCCAAAGCCTTTCTAATTATCATTAGGACATTTTTAGCACACTTATCACTAGAACACAATGATCTCAGAAATGATGAGACAATGTACTTTTTAAAAAATGTTTTTCCTTAAAAAATATTTTTCCTAAGTATACTCACCTATAATCATACCACTAACATATGGTATGCTTATATTTGTTTCCTCTGCATATATATAGTCTTGCCCACAACTGCCCATAACAGGATATACCATGATACTACTTGGTATTCTGCATTTTCCATTTAACACCACAAGCATTTGCTCTTCCCTCACCCCAGTATATAGATTTTTTTAAATGCCTTTAATGGTGCCATCATATTTCACTCATCTATTTTCTTAATATTTAATACCTAGGTTTCTGAAGGAACTAAACCACCTATAGTATAAGTAAAATTGCTAAACTGAGATTAAAACTTCTTTATAGTACCCATATAATGGATGCATTTTGTCCTATAGTCTTTTCTGCAGACTATACCATATTCAAAATAACACCTTGGTCCACAATTTGAAATAAAACAATCAGACAGCTTGGGTTACAGCAATAGATTTACTTTAGTATCCTCAAATAAGTACTCAGTTATGAAAACATTTCTCATTATGTATACAAAAAATAAAATACGTTCTGATTTGCATATATTAGCACATGCTACACGAGCCACAAGTGAAGCTGCAATACCTCTGAAAATTGTATGAGTCTCTTTCCTGAAAAGTTGATTTAATTTTTCATGCCCCCTTTGCCTTTCACTAAATAAAACAAATTTAGAAACACTGAGAACACCCATCTTCAATTTAAATCAGCTATGTGTCTAACACCCCATTTCTACATCATCTCTACACTTATTCCAATAATAGAAAAAAATCCCAAAAGACTGTATTTAGCAACTACAGTCTTTACACATTACAGATTACTGGACAGCTAAATTTTGGTCCTCTATACTCCTTTTCTAAATGCTTTCAGAGTCTACTGAGGCACAAATATACATAATAACCAGTGCTAAACTTAAGCTCCCTCTTATTATAGCCTTATTTATACAACACATATTTACTGAGTGCCTATAAAAGGCAAGGCACTAAGCTACATAATAAACAGTTGAAATATAAATCAGATCCAGACTAACTCTAAATAGTTACAAATTAATAGAACAACTGAAATGTGCCCATATCTATCTACGATACACAGTGCAGAATGGAGTTGACCTAAAGATGTAAAGGCTGCTAAAAGGAAGTCAGGATATGACCTTCTGGGGAGAAGGATGAAGGGAGATAATTTTATCTTAAGCATAAAAACTATGTCTTTCACAAAGTAATATTTTATTTACCAGGATAAGGAGCTATAGCACCTGATTTGAAGCCTAATAAACTTGGGTTCAAATTCTGGATCTAGCACTTATACCCAAAATCTCCATTTCTTCCTATTTTGTATCATGAATACCCTAGCCCTAAAAGGTTCCGAGAATTAAGTGAGAAACACTTAACTCAGCACACAGTGCATACTCAATAAAGGGCAACTGTAGTTATTACTGTTGTAATAATCATGAACATTGTCACTATCAGGCTGAGGACTTTAAATAAATGGTTGGACTCCTTTATTTCAACAAACATACAGTCATGTACTTTAAGAGTCTGCATTATTTTATGAACCCTGAAGGAAGAAAAAGCTGCAAATTAAACAGCTTAATGCTTTTTTTTTTTTTGAGGTGGAGTCTCGCTCTGTCGCCCAGGCTGGAGCGCTGTCGCGCGATCTCGGCTCACTGCAAGCTCCGCCTCCCGGGTTCATGCCATGCTCCTGCCTCAGCCTCCCGAGTATAGCTGGGACTACAGGCCCCTGCCACCACGACCGGCTAATTTTTTGTATTTTTAGTAGAGATGGGGTTTCACCGTGTTAGCCAGGATGGTCTCGATCTCCTGACCTCGTGATCCGCCCACCTCGGCCTCCCAAAGTGCCGGGATTACAAGCGTGAGCCACCGCGCCCAGCCAATGCTTTCTTATCACTTAAAATTTTTCTTCACAGTATCATCCTTCTGCCATCAACAATGTAAGTATGAAGAATGTTCTGACATTGCTCCAGGACCGTCTTTCAAGCCACTGACAACCATCCTGCAAATTTTGATACTGGTGCCTGTTTGGTGTTCCTAGAGCATGTAAATGAAGATGTGAAAACAACAACTAAGAAAATATTTTAAGTAGCAATTACTCGACACGAGAAGTTAAAACAATGTTCACACTGAGACTGAAATGACAGCAACAGAAACAGCAAGTCAGAGCTATGCCTGTACAATGACAACTAGATCAAAACTGCCACCTGGCCAAAAGCAATACTCAGACGCCATTAACTGTACGACAGTTACCGTTATGTTATGAGGTGAAAAACAAAAGTACATCTTAGAAGAAATACGGTGGCTTTTTCTTTTTTCCTCTCTCAAAGTCCTTTCTGATGTTCCCCATCACTTGCCACCAGTATCTGTCATTCAACCCCCTTCCTTTGTTCTCATTCTTTTAACTCTTTTTTTTCTTTTCTCTTTCTGTATTTCTCATAGCTTCTCCTATATTCCTAGTGTTGCTTTTGGAGAAACTTGACAAATTACCTAAAGAAAATGAACTTTCCTTCTGTCTCAAAAAGAACCTAATTAGCACAGAATACACGACTTGTATCCTTGGCACTTTCGGGTGCTCCAGGGCTTTCTACTTCTGAGTTCTCTAGTAAGTCAAGGGAAGATGCATTTGACAGTCCACATAGGTGAAATAATGCCCTAGACAATCTGGCTTTTGAGCAGATTCTATTTGCACCTCTGTAATCCTCATCTTGAGTCACCTAACATACCTATCCTAAAGTACACCAGTGGGAATAATATATATTAATATATACCAATATAGTAAGATATATTAATATATATCTAAAGATATAGAGGTAATATATTTAGTTACTAAGAAAACCAAAAAGTCAATAGGCCTCAAAGAACTTAAATCATCAAGCTATTTTCTTTTGCAATAAACCTCCATAGAAACCTATTAGTAAACCAGTTGTTTATAAATGTTAGTCTTATTTCAATAACATAATCAGGGAGAGAAGACAAATTCTGCTTTCTCTTTTTTGCTCTTACTAGGGCCGTATTAAACCAAGCTTTCAGAATGTTAAGTGTCAAACAGCCTTTTCTTTAAAAGCCAAGCCTTGTTACAATAATTCAGAATGGGCTAACCATGAGCATCATAAAAGAAAAACACAAACTAAACTGAACAGTGTCCATGAAACCTTTCAGGGAAATTTCTACTTCTAGCTTGAAAACCAGAGAATCCCCCAAAATCTACATCTAAAATCCCATTAGGAAACCCACAGGACAATTTGTGTTAGGTGAGACAGTCAATTTTCATCAAAACTGCCGTATGAATGAATGGAATTAAATCTGAGTGATCAAACACTTTCAGACTCAGATAATGAACCCATTATCTGCTATTATCTTGGCCTTTCATAGTATACCTCTGGTTTATGAGGTATTTAGAGTACATAAATGGAACAGAAAGAACAGTATAACTAGAAAGTGGAAGAAGAGAAAAGCTCAAGGAAAAAAGGAATAAATACGTAGATTTTGAGGATCATATGAATTGGAGAGATGAACTCTGATATTAGACAGAGGAGATAATTGATTTACTCAAAATTTATTGGGTGCCCACTAGTGTATGTCAGGAATACTCCATGCTAGGAACTCAGGCTTAAAAGACACTACCCGTAATCTCTGTAAGATCTTAGAGAGTAATAGAAAAAAGAACAGGTGCTATAAAGAATTTCATATGCCATTTAACCTATCACTTAGTTTTATCCTAGATTTATTTCCATATGATAGCCAACAGAAATAGGGCATTAAAACTGAGTTTAAAAAAATGTACACCAAGCACAGAGAGCCAATAATTGAACAGACAGGAATGTATGCTACTTCTTATACTAGAAACTGGAGGGACTTAACAGCTATGAATCCATTATCTGCTATTATCTTGGCCTTTCATAGTATACCTTTGGTTTATGAAGACTTGACTTGATAATACCCTTTTATTGATGTATTTTGTCATTTCTTAGAGAAATGACCTCAAAGCTAGAAAGAAAACCAAGGTAATAATATTTAGAAATTCCTGTGTATGTGAGGTTCCCTGATTCTTCTGAAAAACTGCAACCGCTGTTTGAACAACACAGAATGTCACTAGTAAATCAAAAGAGATGCAGTGGTACCTCAGCCATAAATGAAAACCTTATAAAATTATGGTATCTCATGAATTATAAATGAACCTATCACATTACAAAACACACACACACCTCACCCCTCTTTCAGCTCAAGCATCCCTTCTTCGGGGAAGTCTTCCCAAACCATCCTGGCAAGAAGTCCCCCTCTTATATGCTTACTGCATCACATACTCCTACTTTGTAGCACTTACCACACCTATGTTTTTACATTTACCTTTCCAGTCTGTCCCCACAAGAATGTAAATTCCACAAGAAGAGCTGTATCTGTTTTCACTCATCATTGTAAGCCTAGTGATACATATGCTCAATAAATATTTGTCTAATGAAAGAAAGGGGATGTGATATTAGCTCTGGTGGTGGGGTTAGGTGTACTTTTCACTTTCTGCTTCATCCAATTCTACATTTTTTAAAGTAAACCTATTTCTTGTAGAGTCAGAGGAAAAACAGGTTTCAAAACTAAAGTGCAGCTATACCTCAGCCATATTATGAACCCTTACTAAAGAGACAATTCACATTATCATGAGTCATTCATGCTTCAAAACAATTTGCTCTAATATACTTGGGGTGATACAAATTTGGAGGTTGAAACTAAGAAAAATCAAATCAGAAACTAGGTACAAATACTTCCGTAACTATAGGACTCTAGGTAAATCAACAGAAATACAGAAATGATTATCATAAAGTACACCTACTTCTTTAAGTACATGTGCATTAACTGACTCAGCAGCTATAATAGCCATGAATCATTAAACACTTATTGAGCACCTACTATCTAGCAGACACTGTAGGACATGCGGGGGTTTATCAGGACCGGGCAGGGGTGAAGGAATAAATAAATGAGAAGACCTTTTTCTAAGTCCCATACAAAGGTACTATGTGAGTGAACAGTGGGAATAGCAGGACAGAATCTCCCTTCACAGAATAACGTAGCACGACAGATATCAAACTATAC
>NW_012114511.1:1343446-1345264 GCF_000951035.1 Colobus angolensis palliatus | reverse complement strand
GCTCTAATATACTTGGGGTGATACAAATTTGGAGGTTGAAACTAAGAAAAATCAAATCAGAAACTAGGTACAAATACTTCCGTAACTATAGGACTCTAGGTAAATCAACAGAAATACAGAAATGATTATCATAAAGTACACCTACTTCTTTAAGTACATGTGCATTAACTGACTCAGCAGCTATAATAGCCATGAATCATTAAACACTTATTGAGCACCTACTATCTAGCAGACACTGTAGGACATGCGGGGGTTTATCAGGACCGGGCAGGGGTGAAGGAATAAATAAATGAGAAGACCTTTTTCTAAGTCCCATACAAAGGTACTATGTGAGTGAACAGTGGGAATAGCAGGACAGAATCTCCCTTCACAGAATAACGTAGCACGACAGATATCAAACTATACCCCTATATGTAAGCACAATGAGATACACTCAAGTTATTACAGAAACACAGAGAGACAAAGGAAGGGCATGTAATCCAGATATCTAGCACTTTTCACAGTGTGTCCTCTTACTACAAATGAGTTGTTGCTCCTCAAAACAATGAAATAAAACTCCAGAAGCATTATTCCCACTCCCAATAAATATTAGTAAGAATTCATTCTTCAAAAGCATTTATCTTCCTATACTGGAATGTCTTTTGAACCTCAGATATTACAAATGCCATTTTCTGCTTATACCACTTTTCTTAATCCCTGGCCACTAATATTTAGCTCTATCATTATTTAAGTCTCAGCTTTAGGTCTCATCCCAGATACCTTCCCTGATCACCCTGTAATCCTACATAAAGTAGATTTTCCCTAATCTCTAATCCAATACTATGTTCATTTTATCACAGTATTAACTGATTCACAATAATTTGTTCATTTACTTTATTTCTGTCTCTCACACTAGAATATAATCTTTAAAAAACAGTACCGCATACATTACAATAACTTGTTAAATTCATTCAAGTCATTCATCCAAAAGAGTATTTATTAAGGTAGCATTTTAGGAGCTGGAAATATAGAACTTAATATTAAGGGACCAAAACACTTGTCCTCGTTTAGCTTACATACCAGCAGGAGGAGGCCAACAAGATATAGTAAACGGTATGTTTGTTAGGTGAAAAGTGCTATAGAGAAAAATTAAAACAGGGGAAGGTGGGCAAGAAGTCCTGGTAAAGGTGTAATTTTAAACAGGGTGGCTGGGCTGGGTCTCACCAAGAAAGTGCCAACTGAGTTGAAATTTTAAGGATATAAAAGAGTGAGCCAACAGGCATGTATCTGGGGGAAAACCATTACAGGTAAAGGCAACAGGCAATGCAAAGATCCTAAGGTAGGAGCATGTCTGGCATACTTAAGGAGTTAGAAGACCAGTATAGCCTGAGAATACAGTGTACAAGGGGGAAAAGGTAAGGAGTAGGGTCAAAGAGGTACCAGAGAGCCAGAATGTCCATGCTGGATATAAAGGCTTTAGCTTTTACAGTAGTCTAACGAAACTGAGGACTCAGTGGAGAGCTCTGAGAACAGACATGATAGTTCTCAACTTACATTATTAAAGAATTATCCTGGGCCGAGGTGGGCAGATTACCTGAGGTCAGGAGTTCAAGACCAGCCTGGCCAACATGGTGAAACTCCATCTCTACGAAAAAGACAAAAATTAGCCAGGTGTGGTGGCATATGCCTGTAATCGCAGCTACTTGGGAGGCTGAGGAAGGAGAATTGCTTGAGCCCAGAGGAGGCAGAGGTTGCAGTGAGCCACTGCACTCCAGTTTGGCCGACAGAGTGAGACTTTGTCTCAAAAAAAATAAAATAAATAACAGTTATCCTGGGCCA
>NW_012114511.1:1295060-1341991 GCF_000951035.1 Colobus angolensis palliatus | reverse complement strand
AGCTCTTCTAGATTCAGAAATCCTATTCTTTACAGGAACATCTACAAGAAAGACAGGATACAATTACATGGGCGCCAAAATTATTTTCACAGAGAAACATTTAAATCACCACTTTCCTCAACTGTGGCTCCCGATTTCCAAAGACATCAGAAGTTCTCATAGCCGATTTCAAAGCCCTTCAGGAGCTGAACTCATGATTCCCAATACTTCTCACTGCATAATCTTCTTGCCTATTCTCTCTGTGCCCACAGAATTCTCTACTTTATTATCTCCCACAGCCAGACTTTTTTTTCCCAGTTTTTAATCATTCTTTAAGCTTCACCTGCTCCCCTAAGTCCCCTAATTAAACAGGCCCTGATCTAAATGTATCACTCACCCTCACAGAGCCTGCAAGATTTCCTACATTGCTACCAGATGTGTTTGAGTATGCTTGTACAGGCGTGTAGGCACAGGAACAGACACAGAGCTGGTCAATCTTTGTAGTGATTTCCTTTAAATTATAAAACCATCAAATGCAGATACCAAATCATGACTGTAAAATGTGTCTCTGGAGCACAAAGAGCTAACCTGTGTACACGACATATATTACAGTGCATTATGAAGATGTTCTCCAGATAGTTCATGTGCACCCCGAGTTCAAGTTCCCTGCTTAGAAGAAAAGGGAATAAACATAGCTCTGGCTACCTTTTCAGCTCTAGTGTCACCATTCACTTAACTTACACTTTCAACTCCAAAGAATAAGAAATGGTCAATGAGTAAAGTAGACAAGTGGGCAGAAGATGTGACTAAGAAGAATAGAAGAAGACTGGCTTTTAAATATTTTTGCAGAACTCCCTCTTCCTGGGAACACACAAACCAGAATAACTAGATCTCAAGTTATACAGCCTACCAGATAGGATCCTAGGCAGATCCTAACACATCATGAAAACAAAACTGAACAAAACAAAACTTGCCTTGAAAACACCAGCCATATTCTGAGATCATAGTTAAATTTGAAAAATGTAAGACTCCTCCCAAGACTCCAGTTGCTATGCTCAGAGAAAAGGTGCGAATGGGACACTAGTTTTTAAATATTATTTTCAGTATAACAAAACAACATATATGGATATCGAAAGAAAAAAACCCTGCTAAAATCTTAACAGGTCAAGTCATTTTCAAACTTCTATAGAGTACCAGCCTATAAATTACATATACGCTATAGGAAGAGATGAGGGGGGATCCCAAAAAATTCAAGAGCAAAACCTATTTACAAAATGTATGTTAATAACTAGCTTCCAAAAGTGAATTACAATTATAGTATTGCACATACAGAACTGACTTAATAAAGAACTCCTTCTGCAAAATATCATCTCAACCAAGTTAGGATACAGTAAAAGGAGAAAGAAAAGTCACTGAAAACACCACTCTACTAGAATTGGGCCCAAAACTTCCCCACCTAGCTGCCCAAGGCAAAAAAAAAAAAATCAAAAGTAAATAAAGAGCCCAGTCAGGCACAGCGACTCACATCTGTAATCCCAGCACTTTGGGAGGCCATGGCAGGCAGATCCACTTGAGGTCAGAAGTTCGAGACCAGCCAGGCCAACATGGTGAAATCCCATCTCTACTAAAAATATAAAAAATTAGCTGGATGTGGTGGTGGGTGCCCATAATCCCAGCTACTCAGGAGGCTGAGGCAGGAGAATCACTTGAACCCGGGAGGCAGGATTGCAGTGAGTCAAGGCCACATTACTGAATCCCAGCCTGGGCTACAGAGAGAGATACTCTCAAATAAATAGCCCAGAACCAGCTGATACTTTATGAAAAACCTAAGAACTCTGTAATTACCCCATCTTTCCAAGTTGGAAAACAACAAAGGCTGTTAGAATATGAAGGTGGCCTACGAGATTAGTCTTAACAATCTAGTTTTTAACAATTCTTCCAAAAGAGTTCTAAATCTTGACCTCCCATTTAGTAAACGTACTTCTCAGATTCAGAGTTCTGGTTAGAGGTAAATAGTGTATGACAACACCAATGAACTGCAAATTCCGATGACTATTATTCTATCAACTTCAGAAGTGGAAAAAACAAAGTATGTTAGGAGTTCAAGACCAGCCTGGCCAACATGGTGAAACCCCGTCTCTACTAAAAATACAAAAATTAGCCATGAGTGGTGGCGGGCACCTGTAATCCCAGCTACTTGGGAGGCTGAGGCAGGAAAATTCCTCCAACCCAGAAGGCAGAGGTTGTAGTGAGCCAAGATCGCGCCTCTGGACTCCAGCCTGGGTGACAGAGCAAGACTCCGTCGGGCAGGGGGAAGACACGGGTCAGCTTCCAGGGGTCCTTCATCATCTGTTTTGATGGGAAAGCGCTCTATATTGCACCCCAGCTTCCTTGGGCCCTACCTTCCCAGGTATTCTTTTCTCTAGAATATCCAGACTGGTAGAGATAAGAATCATTCCTCAGACTACTAGTATCCCTTATAAAAGGGAATCTTACTCAATGACTTTGACCTTATGAGTAGACTGGCAAACCATAGCATATAAGCTGCTTGTAACACCTGAAGAAATAAACTATTTGCCTTCTTCTTTGTGCTTAGTGTACACAGAGAGAGACAGACAGATACAAGAAACATAGACCCTCTAGAAATAAAAATAGAGAAGACTGATAAACCAAGAGAATAGACACCTATATCATCAAGTGTACTCAAGTCAGCTCTGAAATTCACCCAGATGTGTGGCTCATTGCCTAGACCAACATATACATCTGGTAATAATAAACACTGATATGTCATAAACAAAAAGTTTCCTTAACTCTACAAAGTACTAGTAATATTAAAATTTACAAATACAAAGAATATATATGAAATAGATTTTTTTAGATGGTATTTCAATTTAAGTTACTGTATTAAGAAATGAAAAACTGGTATTTTACTGCCTAGTTTTCAAAACACTAAAATCTTTAATTTGACCAAGTTACAAATCTGTTTTCAGTAGAGGGAGAAAACACACTGCCTCCGTTCAATACAAAGGACAAAAAAGATCATCATTGCAAATCATAATGTTTGGGTTCATGATGGAAACAGGAAACAGACAGGCTGCCCAGGTATAATTATGGTTGTAGTCTAATGTGCCTTCAGGTTCAGCCAAGAATTAAAACCCAGTGAAGAGGGTAAGCAGAATTTACTTGCCTCTACTTTGCTGCAGAATGCAACTTTTAATAATACTCCCAGCAACATGTTACATAACCAACAGTAAACAACAATCTGATTCAAACCTCATTAGTAACAACATTCTGCCACTGTCTCCCACTGAAATTAATAGCTGACTTTGCCAGAGGGGAAAGAAATGCAACACATTATCAATCTACCCATTTCTGTGGCGCCTACCACAGTGAACCAGACACGCAGATAATACTACCAGATCTGTACAGAACCTACGAAAATATTTTATTCTTTTTTTCCAGTTTGCTGCTCTCTTCCTCCTTTTAACTAGACCATATCATGTGGATGCCTTTAAAACCTGAGAGAAAAGTCAGTTGAGAAGGTTAATCTAACTTTTCTTGCTTATTTCAGCTATGATCTGAAAGGAATGCACAAAATGATGAATGAGGTATTTTTAACAAAGGTACATGGGTAAATTAACAGCAGCAATGTAAAAAAGACTGAGGGAGCAGCAATGTGGAGAGGGAAGGAAAGGAAGATGTATAAGAACAATCATACAAATAATCATCAAAATTAAACTTTATAAATCTAAACACAATATCTACAACCTTTATGAAGATTAAGTTTTGTTAAATTGTCTCTTCTAAGTTTTGTATTTTTACAATTTTCACCGTAGAGAAAAAAATATTAATAGTTACCAAAGGAATAAAAGATCAAAATAATTTGTTACACATCTGCAGATAGCTCCTTATGGAATTTGGAACACTAATTTCATAACGATATTTGGATCAATAAATGTGAAACTGTCACACTGAGTGTAGGTACTGTTTTCCCCACAACGGACACTACTGCATTGGCATCTAGCAGAAATTGTAAGTTATTTGGAATGTTACTAAACCTACTGGGACTAAGGTTTTCAAACTTTTGTCTTTCAAATTAAAATTAAAAACTAATTCACTCTGGGCAATTCAGGTATTCTGTGGAAATTCAAGTACTCTAGTTTTAAATACGAATTTTAAAAAACGCAACCCAAGTATCCTTTCCTCTCAACGTCTGTGAGGCCAAGCCACAACCTCCACCTATCCAATCTTTGCTGCTAGATAAGAACTCTTTTGGTAGTGCTAGGCAACAGGCATGATGTGACAAACCTAGACATCAAAACTTTTCCACAGAAAGATAAGGTAAACAAGATATACTTAGCACCACACCCATTTAAATGCACAAGCAGCCAAAACTGCTTCTTCCCCCCGCAACACCACCCCCCCAAAGCTCCAGTTGGTCAGGAAACATTGTCTTTACAATCAAGATAAAGATCTGGCTCAGGGTGTTCAGCCATTCCTCACCTACAGGCTAGCCTAAGCTCCATTCTCCAATGCCATCACCACCAGAATCGGAACATTCTGTTAGGAAGCCGTCAAACGTCCAAATACCCCGACTATCCTCGCCTGAGTTCTGCAACCAAAAAATCTGTTTTGGCTACTGAGCATGCTCAGACTTAAGAAGGGCGCGCCACATGGGAGTTTTCAAAGCTTAGGCTCCAAACTCCACGTAGTAACAGCAGCTGAAAGGGGGAGAGGGGAAAAGGGGAGGGGAAGAGACTGGAATATTAATTTAAGCCCTGATATTAAAGTATAGGAACCGGCCAGCGGCTGAATATGATGACGGCAAAAAGACGCTGCTTTGGCATTCTCTTTGCAGCACAGAGTTTACATGAAGTAGAAGAAATCCTTGCAGTGGTGCAAACTGACATGGCAAGGGGCGGAAACCAGGTCTAACCACCAGCTGATTGCAGTAGCCGGTCACAACTGCCCAGAGTGTAATTCCCACCGATAAGCGCGGATCCTTATCTTTGAAACACAAAGCGACGGCAGCAGGGATTCATCGAGCCATTGGACAACTTTGCAGTGCAGCAGCCCAGGCTGCCCGGCCGAGAACCGCAGTCCTATCAGGGGTGTGTATCGAGGGTGGTACATCAGACGAGTTAGGAAAGCAAACCGCTCCCCAGGACAGAGCGGGGTCAGGGGGTCCCCTCCAGGGCGTCCCAGACGCCTCTCTCCAAAGTCTGGGCGGTAACGGCGGGGCTGGGACAAGGGCCAGCCCCGGCCCCGCCTCAGGAAGCCCCGGCCAGCCGGCGAGGCCTCCGCAGCCGCTGGGCCGCACCGTGTCCGCCAGCCGGGACCCCGGCAGGCCAGGACTCGGCCTACCTCCCGCCCGACAGGCCCCGGATCGTTTCCGTTCCGTCCGCGGCCCAACGCCCCCGCCTCCGCCCGAGTCCGCCGGGGAAGAGCCCGCAGCCCCTGGTTCCGCTCGCCCGCGCGTGCCGGGGACCCTCACTCACTCACGGGCCGGCTGGGCGCCCTCTCCCAACGCCGTCGCTGCGCTTCTCCTCGCTGCAACTTTATTAGCAGCTCGGGCGCGGGACACGCGCACGGCGCCCGCTCGCCCAGGACCCGGATGAGGGAGGGAGGGAAAGGGAGCCCGGGAGGACGCCCGCTGGGGTCGGCGCATGCGCGCCAGAGGACGACTGACCGCTGCGGGACCGAGGGAGGGGTGTCTTGCCCGGGCTGCTGAAAGAAGCCTGCGCGCCTGGCTCCGCGCCGGCCAACGCCGACTTCCGATCAGCTGGAGGCCTTCGCGTCGATGGCCAGGCCTGGCAATGGGAGTCAGATAGCTCCCACCACCACCACAGTAGCCGCTAGTAGCTTCCACTAACCAAATCAGCATACATTGTAATAAATTAAGTAATTGTCCTTGATACAGACAACTGGAGATTTTCTGTCATATACAAAGTGTAAACAAAAACATCTTCAGATACTACTTAGCTACTTTTGTTGATTTGTAATACAAATCTGAATGAAGAATCGTCTTTCTGTGCAAAGTAGCTTCAAAACATGTTTCTGAGCATCTTACAGCTTCTACTAGATGCAGCACTGAAACCCCTCCCACGGGGCAATCCTGGAACCCTTGAGGGCCTATGGAAATGGAGCGAGTGCCCACCCTGGAGTTGCAGGACTGGGACTGTCCATACACTGGATTGCAACCCGTTATTCAAGACACATTCCCTCTCCACCTCCTTGTGAGGAGGGAGATCCCGTGGGGACCCAGCCCCTGGACAGGTGGGGCCACTGAGGTGCAGAGATGCCATCCATAGGCTTATATACACCACCCCATCTCCTGGATTCTCTTTTCTTAGTAATTGGAGCTCTTCTCAATGCTTTTTCCTCCAAATTTCCAAAACTGTCAGCATTTCCCAGAATATAATATTGGTACCACATAGCAAACCCGCTTTGAAGAGTGCTAGTAAGAAAAAGCTTTTGAATATTTTTGTTTTTATTTTAAAAGGTCAATACTGGCTCTCCAATGTTCTATTATAGGTTTTCTTTTTAAAATAAGTAAAAATCAAAATCGGAGTCATTTTGGAATCCTCTTTCACACCCTGATCAAATCCATCAGGAAATTCTACTAACTCTTTCTTCAAACTATATCCTAAATCTGACCATTTCTCACACCTCAATTGCCACCTCCATGGCCTGAGCCAGGGTCATCTCATCTGACACACAAATGCCTCAGCTGCTGTTTTGCTCCAGGCTCTAGAAGTTTATTTCTATGGAGAAGAAACTAAATAAATGTTCCAGAAGTCTCTGCATTAGGGGTGGCCATCTCAAATGGTGACAGAGGCCTAGTAAAAGAGTAAAGGGGAAGTGGGGGAAGAGACCAGAGAGCGAGTGTCTAGTTCCAGAGACCAAAGGGGTCACTGCTATTTCATTCCAGCCAACTGTTACCATAGGGAAATGTGGGAATAAGGGCCCAGTGTTGGCAGATATTCTGATTTTTCAAGCAAAGCTGGAAATTTAGATTTTTATGCAAAAATCTCAATTATATCTGTTTAGCAACTTCTTTCTATTTTTCTCTCTCTTTGCCTGTCTCCTTCCCGCCACCCCCCACCCTCCTGCCCCCTTCCTCTCACTGTTAGACATTCTGGAGGCCAGCTGCATGCAAGCCAAACAAAACAAATCCATGGTCCCGATTTAGCCTACTGGCCACCAGTTTGCAATTTCAGGTCTCCATCTTAAACTTCTTTACTACATCATAAACTTTGAGAAAGTAAAGTCTGTGTACTTTAACTCTTTGTCACACTCACTGATTATTTGTTGTTAATTCAGAAGTTTCCAGCCCTTGGAAGGCAAATATTTCTGGAGCCTGCATGGGTTTACAACTCCCAGAAGTGCATATAATCCTGCCTTGGAGGATACGGTTTTTTTTTTCCAGAACTGGTGTTTGCAGAGTGCTTTGTTGAACATTATAGAACATAACAATTTGGTTTAAATATTTTGTATGGTAGAGATACTCCTCACTTCAAACAGCCAGTAAAATCCTTCCCAAAACAAAGTATTTGCTGTTTTGCAGTCACTGTACATATGTCAGAAGAATTTGTGATTACAAGATTCCTTTTCATAATCACATATGTAATCTCATAGCCAACAGTTTTGCTTCCTAAGTTATGTGTCCACATACTGATCAAATCAACCAGAGACTCCAACCTCTCCAAATTGCTGTTTGAGCTCAGCTTAGGTCTAAAGTTGGAAGAGATAACATAGAAGGGAGGACTGGAGATTTTAGTACCAAACCAGCAGCCTTCTGAAGGTCTAAGAAATTACCTAGACCTCGAAGGCTATAGAAAATCAGAGGGATCACTAAATATCTGTATAGTCAAAAACATTATAAAATGGCAAATGAATAGGCATCCCAGAACCATAAGAATGAAGTAAGGAAGTCCCTGTTTTTGGCAATCAAATGGGATCTAAGAATAAATGTAGAACAGGATGATCTGAACAGATCAACATAGTCAGTGGGACATCAAAATAGACAAATTGCTTCTTTTGTTCAGCCATTCACCTGATCAAGAAGACCAGATAAAAGCAACTCCAACACTCAATTTTACTTTACTTGTAGAGAAACCCATTTCTGTACAATTTAGGCCTATAATTCTCAACCAAGGGTGACTGCACCCCCAGGAGACATTTGGCAATGTTTGAAGATGTTCTTGGTTGTCACAACTAGGAGGGCGGTGCTACTAGCATCTAGGGAGTGGAGGCCAGAGACACTCCCGAACACCCTACAATGCACAGGACAGCCTCCTTCTACCAAAAATTAGTCAACCCAAAACGTCAGTTTTACTATGGTTGAGAAACCCTGATTTAAATCCCAAATAGTTTTTCTTGGGTTGGGTTGATGTTTATGGAAGAAATGATCCTTTCCTTTGAATTTTTTCAATAATCTTTATATTATCAATTTGATGTAGGGAACTAGCCTAAATGTTTAGCCCATGACCTACTCCCACCTTGAGTTTTTCAGGTCTAAGAAGGAGGCAACTTTTGGTAAAGGTGAGACAATATATGGAAGATGAAGAACTGGAATAATTTACAAATATTATCGTATTTTTTATTTTAAAATGTGTGGTAATTGAGGCAAATTGGTTTTGGTTTGAAAATCTTTAATAAATATGTTAATTTCATAGTTTGCTGTAACTCAGAAAGCTTTGCCTATATGACTACTGCATACCCTACTGGGAGAATTGGAAGAATGTGATGATGTTAGGAGTCACCCACCATAGAAGCATGAGTGAATGACATCCCAGAGATCTGCAAAGGATCCTGGTAGCCACTTCAAAGACTTTTTCTCCCTTCCTCAGACAATCATGGCAAATGGATATCAGAGGAAAAAATAGCAAAGTTTGTATGACTCCTCCAGCACAGTCCTCGGAAACAATAAAGCTTCCTTTCCAAATTCTGAGAATTCTGTGTTATTCTTTAATTGACAGACTGCCCACTGCACCCAATTCTTAATATTGGAAATAGTGCAGAAACCAGAACTCAACTGAGGAGTTCTGAGATGAGTGAGGTTCCAAGGACATGATGTGCAGAGGCACACCCCACAATCCAGAAAGAAAAAGTTCATCATATTTGTCAGAAGAGCTTTCATGTCATTCTTTAACAGAATGAGCCAAGCTTCCAGGCTGACCAGAGAATATGCAAAAGTAATTTTATCCAATATTTGAAAGGAGTTTTTTCCCAGTAAAATTTTGGTGTTCTGGTGTGAAACGCTTCCCTTATAATCCACAGACCCTTTATTTTCATAACTCAGAAGTTGAGATCATAATGTATTGAAAAAAGAAAAAGTAAAAGAATGACAGCTGCCTCCACTCAAAGCACAAGAATCTGGCAGCCACAGACTCCTTGAAGCTTCAGGGATGGATGTCAGAGAATCCGTGACCCCACCCCCGGGAATTAGTGTGCACATTTTTGTGTATATACCTACATACAAATTTTCTGCAGAACAAACCTATAGCTTTCATCAGATTCTCAAAGGTTTCCTGACCTTCACATGTTTGCAGATGCTTAAGACGGTGGTTACTTTACACGTGGTATAAGTTTAATGTGTCCATTTTAAGGTATCTTTTCTTCTCTTTTTCAGAGCAACATAATTAGGAGATTCCTCTCTAGGGAAGGCAGCTTAATGTAGAGTGTAGAAACCTGGTTTGCCTGTCTCCAGCCATCTGCCACATTAAAGAAGGCCTCCTATGGCTGGAATCCAAGACACAAAATTAAAAGGGTTGCTTGCACCCAGAGTCATAAAACAAAGAGGCTTTCTGAAGCAGGCCTTGGAGCGAACACTCATTTCTTCATGACTTAAACAGCATCTGTTTCTCCTGATGGTGAACACCCCCCAAGTTAACTCGAATAACCTCCGGGGTTCTACCTTCTCAGTTTTCATCTCAGAGACATAGTCTCAGATGAGCCAAACCACATGTGTACCCCACCACAAATCCAGAGCAGCAGGTGAAAATCTGAAAGTGTTATGGAATTGAGGAGAGGGGAAAGAGATGAAAACTTCATGTTCTCTAGGAAGCTCTTTAACTACATGAAGTCTTAATCATGAGAACTCCAATGCCAGACTTCTTCGTTTGAACACTATCTCACTACCTGTTTGACTATGCACAAGTTTCTTAATCTAATCTCTGCCTTAGGTTCCTCATCTGTAAAATGGGTATAACTATAGTATCAACTTAACAGAATTATGAGGATTACATGCATACGGACTTGCAAAGTTCTTAGAACAGTTTCTGACACATAGTAAGTGCTATACAGGTGTTTATTTTAAAAAACACATGTATTCTCCTGATATGCCAGCAATTTCTAAGAATGAACTGGCAAATCTATTTGTCACATAAAATGTGTATTCATTTTACAGTACAATAAACTCTCTTCTCTTCATCCTCCAATCGGTAATCTTATTCACTCCCAGGCCTCTAGTATCATCTGTTATAGATAATTCCCAAATTTCTGGTTCCACCTTGAACGTGGCTAATGAATGCCAGACCCATAAGTTCAACTACCCTCTTACCATCTCTACCAGACTGCAGTAGTTTGGATTTTGTCTGCCCCGATACCTCCCAATCCTCTTTTTCCTGCTTTCTTTGTGATATCATTTCCTTACTATATTAACTACAGTACAAGATACCTTACCCCAGAGACGGGCACATGACCCAGGAGGGTAATCATAGTGCCCCAGCTACCCAGGTCAGTGTGATTGGTTGATAAATGGACATATGACATAAGCAAAATAACAGTATCATCTTTTAAACTGATATATGGATGTTGAGAGAGAAAAGTCCTTCTTTTTACTATCATTGCTAAGCTAAGGGTGACTCTGAGGCTGCCTGGAGCTATCTCACCACCATATGGAGGCAGTTTGCTTGAAAAAAAAGCCAAAAGAGAGAAACAGATCAAAGAAACAGAAGCTAAGTCAAATCCTTGACAAAAATTTTTGAGTCCCTGGGTCCAGCTGTACCTGAAGCTCTGAAGATCCTCCTTAGACTTCGCAATTACATTCACCAGTATATTCTGCTTTTGCTTAAGCCAGCTACATTTCTACCACTTGTGATTCCTGTCATCAGCAGTCCTACTGGATTTATCAGGTGAAAATTTGAACTCCTGATTTTTATCCTCTCTCCCCAACCTGTTCCTGCTCCAGTCTTCCCCATACCAATAAATGGCAGTTCCATCCATGTAGTTGTTCAAGCCATACCTAGCTGTCATAATGGAAGATTGGATTATAGGTCTTTAACCCTCAATCTCTCCCTGTTGTGGAATTACACATTCATACCCTTTGCCATGCAGTATCTTCCACTAGAGAACGTGAAATATGCTTCCTTGCTCATTTGAAATTGAATTTGGTCTTTTGTACTTTTGCCACCTACCATTTAGAAGAACAGACTCCAGGTAGCCACTGGTCAAAGGAAGATGAAAATACACATGGAGCAGAGTGGATCCCAGCCCACAGTCCAGAGCCTAGCTCAACAGACCTGCAAGCCTGAAGCACAGCTACCCAAGCTGATTCACAGACCCAAGAGTAAGAAAAAGTAATGTCTGTTGTTGTACACCACGGAGATTCTAGGTTTGTTTGTTATGAAGCAATAGCCAACTAAAAACATTCTTCACTTATGTTGTCTGACCCTCATTTACTTATTCATTTATTAAATTAATGCCCTTATTCAATAAGGCAATAAATATTTATTGAATACCTAATATGTATCAAGAATGTTTGGGGCATCAGGAATAAAACATTAAACAAAACAGAAAAAAGTTAAAGCTGTAATAAACAGATTATTAATAGTGAGAAAAAAAATAAAACTTAATATGTCCCATGGTAAAAAGTACCTGGTAGAAAAATAAAACCATGAATGGAGATTGAGGGAGAGAGTGCTGGGATGAGAAAGGATGGCTGCTGTTAGATGGAACAGCCAGAGTTAAATAGGGCTGCCCTTTCGCTTTCAATCCAGTGCCAAGTCTTATCAGTTTTACCTTCAAACCATAGCTCAAATCCATCCACTTCTCTCTATGTCTATTATCTACAGAAAGTCCCAGGTCATAGTCCAGGTCACCCTTATTTCTCACCTGGACTATCTTCTGCCTCCACTCACCCTCACTCTACGCCCTCTATCACCCAACAGCTATTCCATGTTGAAGATATAAATAAGATTATGGTTATTGTCACAGTAAAGCTCTTCAAGATCTTCCCATTGCACTTCCTATCAAATCCCAACTTCCTCCCCGACTTTCTCCACATGGACCCTAACCTGAGTGACATGATCCCTGCCATGGCCCACTTCTCGCAGGTGCCTTGCTCACACTGACCTTCTTTCTGTTCCTCACGTATCGCAAATTCTTCCCCAGATTAGGATCATTGTATGTGTGGTCACCTTGCTTGTTCTATCTCTCCACCTTGGAAGCTTCTGAAATGTTTTGCCTGCCACTCTTGACTCTTCTTGCTCCTTCTCATCAAACGTGGGTCTCAACTTCAATGTCAATTTCTTACAAAGGCCTCCCCTGGCCATGTCTGCTTTCCCCACTGCACCCTACCTAGACTGGGTGCCCCCATCATATGCTGCCAAAGCATCCAGCTCTTTCCCTGCTGGGACTCACCTCCCACATGTCATGACTTGATCAAAGTCTGTATTCCCCACTGTAATTAAGCTCCTCTTCACAACTGTCCTCAACACGTAGATCAGGGCCTCATGTGCTGTAGGCCTTCAATAAAAGGGCATTGAATTTTCTACTTCAATTTTGGTCTTATGTGTGCTCCTAGTTAAAATTACTTTGCTCCTGTTTAATTTTTCTAAATTTCCTATTCAAATATTAGTATGTAAGAGGGTGTGACTCTCTCCATCTCCCAAGCAGAAACTCAGCCCTTAAAGTTATCATTCATTCATTCAATTATTCATTCAATATAAAAATATTTATATAGTACCTACTCCATGCCTGGCACTGTGTCAAGCCCTGAGAATACAAAGGTGAATTATACTTTCCCTACCCTAGTAAAGCTAACAGTCTCTTGGGGGATGTTTTGTTGTCTTCTGTCTTCAAAATCCACGAACACTGGTTGGAAGACTCCCAGACTAAAAATCAAAAATGTATCCTTTCAAAGCTGTAAGCCCATGTATTCTCAGTGGAGGAGACTCTTCTTACCTTTAAGGAACTCCTTGTTTTGTAAAAAGCTCCCACCTATAATAGACCATTTAATTATGAAAAATGTGAAACAAGGAGCTTTTTCCGAAATAGAGTTTTTAGCACTGAAGGGTTAACTATTCAGTCTGATCATTGGAAAGGATGTTACAAGTAAAGTTGCATCCCACTCAACTACATTATCTGAAATGTTTCATTGCTAAGTATGGATTTTTTAAAAATTGCTTTATAGTTTTTACACAAATAATGCATGTTTATTGAGAAAATTCAAATTGTAGCAAAAAGTTCAAAAAAGGTAAAAATTACTTAAAATCCCATGAATCAGAAATAACCATGGTCAATACATTGATGGAACATCTTACAAGACATCTCTTTATGCACACACACAGGCACACACACATAAATAGCTGATATTGATTAAGCACTTACTTTATGCAAAGTACAGAGCGACACGCCTTTTATATTTGACAAAATGCTACAATAACCTTACAATGGGCCAGGCGCGGTGGCTCAAGCCTGTAATCCCAGCACTTTGGGAGGCCGAGGCGGGCGGATCACGAGGTCAGGAGATCGAGACTATCCTGGCTAACACAGTGAAACCCCGTCTCTACTAAAAAAAAAAAAAATACAAAAAAAGCTAGCTGGGCGAGGTGGCAGGCGCCTGTAGTCCCAGCTACTCGGGAGGCTGAGGCAGGAGAATGGCATAAACCCAGGAGGTGGAGCTTGCAGCGAGCTGAGATCCGGCCACTGCACTCCAGCCTGGCGACAGAGCCAGACTCCGTCTCAAAAAAATAAAAAATAAAAAATAACCTTACAATGTAGTCATATTACCAACATTATCATTCTCCTTTTTATAAAGGAAGACACTAAGACAAAAGCCATTAAAGAACTAGCTGCTGTGAATGCACATATTCCTACAGCCTGTGTGGGTTTCCAACTCTCAGAAGTGTTTTTAACCTGCCTTGGAAGTTGCCTTTTTTTAGAAACTGGTGTTTGCAAAATGCTTTGTTGATCATTAAAGGATATAAGAGAATTTGTTTGAAATATTTTGTACATGAAGCCCGTTTCTTTGTTACATTCTGTAAAATCTTGCATTCTTTGCTTTCTACAGCTCAGTCCTTTCCAACCTCTCCTAGCATCTCCTATACCTCATTCCTTTTCCTTGCCATTAAACTGGTGTTTTTGCTGTCCCCACTGCTCGCATCTCCCACCTGGCCATCACGTTGCCATTGGCCCAGCTTTACTTTTATAGTAATCACTAAAGGAAATGTCCCTTCCTGTAGCCAGTGCTACCTTTCCTTCCCAGGCCACCTTACATTTCTCCTCCTCCTTCATGATCTGGCTGATTCTCAAAGATCTTTTCTTGATGCTTGATATTCTGGGAGGTGCGTAGAAAGGAAAAGAGATACACAATGTTGAAATGGAAAGAGGTAAGGGGTTTCACAGTCACTTTACAGATAAGAAAATGGAGGTTCAGAAAAGTGAAGTCCCTTCCTGAGTTTATATACATAGCGATGAAACTAGAATTCAAATCCAAGTCAACCTAACTCTCAAGCTCTTGCTCTAATCATGACACAATACTTCCTGCTCTCTTGACTCAGTCTTTTTTTTTTTTGAGACGGAGTCTTGCTCTGTCGCCCGGGCTGGAGTGCAGTGGCCGGATCTCAGCTCACTGCAAGCTCCGCCTCCCGGGTTTATGCCATTCTCCTGCCTCAGCCTCCCGAGTAGCTGGGACTACAGGGGCCCACCACCGCGCCCGGCTAGTTTTTTGTATTTTTTTAGTAGAGACGGGGTTTCACCGTGTTAGCCAGGATGGTCTTGATCTCCTGATCTCGTGATCCACCCGTCTCGGCTTCCCAAAGTGCTGGGGTTACAGGCTTGAGCCACCGCGCCCGGCCGACTCACTCTTTTTGAGATGCAGAATCATTCTAAACTTTTGCACTCTAACAAAAATGGTACTTATGAATCCTGTGATCAATGTCAGGGAACCACAATACTCTGTAAACCAAGCTGAGAAAACAATAGGTTACTAAGAGAATGAATAAATAAATGTGTCAATGTGCACAACTGCAATTTCTAACCTGAATTTGTATTGGGTGATGGTGAAGTCATACAGAGAAAGTAAGCCATAAAACTGTATTTATTCTAACAGCCAGGTAAGGGCCCTGAGCAAGCTCAAAAGGCCCTGAGTGAATGGAGTTAGTGTTTCGACATGTTTATCTTGAAGTGTAATGAAACCTATTCATTCTATTTGTATAATGACTAATGCTTCTGTGGATGTATCATTTACAATATGGTGGCATTACTAATGCACCACATTAGAGGTTGAATCAAATCAGTTAAGCTCTTCTAAGTCAACTCCAGCTACCCACCTCATGTGGTGTAAGGTTTCCATTGCAGAGAGGGACCATGCTAAGCAGTCCAGGGATGTTGATCTCATCTGTGTTGCCTCCACAGACCTGCTTTTATAGAGCACTGTTGCATTGTGTACTGAAAACTAAATTTCAAACGTTTTAAAAAGAGGGTAGAAAGTCAACAAAGTCCTCTACTTCAAATGTGTCACAGATGGAGCAGAAAGAGCCCCCTGCCAGGTCATTCTGTCAGAAATGAGAATTTGTATGACTTCTGAGCTCCAAAGTGGCTTTGGCTATAGTGTCTCTGCGGTCAGAGCAAAAGCCATCTGGGGACTGCTTCTGGCTTCTAGGACCATTGGAAAGAAGTCTGTTCTCATATAAGAGTAAATATTTACTTTACCTGCTTATGATTGCTAGATGAGTTTCCATTATATGCTAGGAATTATAAGGTAAGAAATTATTGTATACTTTTCTCTATTTATTCATGAAAAACAAGGATATTCAAAGACAAAGATATCAGTGGAAAAGAATACGCACCTCTCCCAGTGAACCTCTTTCCCCATCTCTTCCTTCGGTCAGTTTTCTGTCCTAATCTGTAGTATCATGATTACAACTCCCTTTTTGATTCATTTATTCATTCAACAAACATTTGTTGAGTACCTGTTATGTGCCAGGCCCTGGGGAATGCCCTATAGAGTAAAAACAGTCAAAGCCTCTGCTCTCAGGGAATAAAATCAAGTCAGGGAGACAGACATAAATCACTTAATCTCTAGTTTGCCTAAATAAGATGATCCCAAACACCCTTTTTATCTTTCTGATCAGCATTGGCTGAGCTAACTTTTTAAACTGTATTTTTTTCTCTCTTTCTACTCATCTCATCATCAATACCTGGAGTTCATTTTTTGAGGCCTATAACCAGCCTCAGAGAAACAGATATTCTCATGGCTTGCTTGTTATCTTTGTAACATTGACACAGCCACAGACAAATTGGAGTAACGAGGCAGCCAGACACCCAAACACCTACATCTACATTGACTCTTGAAGGATTTAGCACCTAGGGTGCTGATGATTACCATGATTCATAAGCAAGTTATGTCATCATTGAGCTGTGACATTTCACTTTGAAGACTCCAACAGTTCTAGAACTACTAGGATGTGATAAACAATTTAATCAGCAGGCTAATCCCCTATAGCTAAATTGCAGAGGAAAACAGACAGTAGACATAGGTTGTATGCTGAGTAGTCTGTGACTACTACCTTTATTTTATGTTAATTTTTTTTTGAGAGACAGGGTCCTGCTGCATCACCCAGGCTGGAGTGCAGTGGCGCAATCACAGTTCACTGAAACCTCAACCTTCCAGGCTTCAGGGATCCTCCCACCTCGACCTCCCAAATTGCTGGAATTACAGGCATGATCCATTGTGCCTGGCCTGACTGCTACCTTTAAAGGCTCTTAGCACTCTTAAGTAGGAAGCCTTAAAAAGTGCCTTAATGAAGTCCTTTTCTCCACAGCACACATGAAGACAAACATATGAAGAGAAACTCATTCCTCATCCTTATACTTGTTTTCTTCTTACTCCTTATAATGGAAAAGAAGGGGTGAACACAAGTTAGCAGTGGTAGAAGAGGCATTTTGTAAGGACACATGAGAGTGTGAGATGACAAAGAACACGGTTTCCCTGACCATAAAGACACACTTTATAGTATCCATCTACTGAGGCCGGGTAGTCCAGCAGTTGGGGATCCAGCCAGCCCTAGAGTGGCCCTTCTTCTCTTTTTGGAACTTTTACAGAACTCTTTGTAGTTAGTTGTCTCAAAAGAAACTCCTAAGTTTGCCATTACCCAAAGTGAAGCACCCCTGTTGGTTAGAAGTTCATGCCAAGCCTCCTTAGAAAGCATTGGTTTATCTCACACCCAGCCCTTTTGTAATTTGGTAGGGACAGCAGTCCTCATCTAGGCCATTATGGACAGAGCTACAGGGTTGCTACCACTCGAACCACGTGGCATAAGCCAAAATCACTGATCCAGGAACAAAGTGTCTCAGGTCACTTTCCTGATGACTATGGGCATGGTAGACGCCATGGGCTTCCTGGACTCCAACACTGCCAGCCCAGCACACAAAGTGAGGGCTGGGGATCTCTCCGGCATGACTACCTTTCCCCGTACAAGACGTTCCATGATTCATGCATCCACCCAAACACTCACACTTTTACAGACAGTCTACTATGTGGCAGGCTTTGTGACAGGTGCCAGACACAGTGGTGAGCAGCAGGCCTGTCCCTGCTCACACAGATCATTTAACCTAGCAGGAGGAATGGGTAATAATTGGATAACCACACTGTATCAAAAGGAGCATGGGCTGCCAATACACAGAACCAAAGGACAATGTGGGCTGCTCTGACACGTAGGTGCTTGAGGTGAGACCTAGTGGTTGAACAGGACCTCATGAAGTGATGGAAAAATCTGGGTGGGGATGAGAGTGGAGGAAGGCTTGTAGGCAGAGGGAATAGTGTACACGGAGACCCCAACAACATGGGGGAACACGGCGGTGACAATGAGAACTGAGGAAAAACTAATGTGTTGGATAGAGAAAGCCAGGGGGAGATGGGTCTGGAGAGGGGGGCAGGACAACCCGTGTAGGCCATGGGTGGCATTTTGGAATTATCCTAATGGTGCCTCACATGTCAGGGCTGTTTACTGGATTCTTCTGGGCCTCAGGCAGTTGCCTTCATAGTGAGGCGGAAGGCTAGAGGTATCAGGGAAGAGTTGGAGGTACAGAGGGGAAGGAGATAGGAAGACGGAGTTGCTCAAAGGACAAGCTCTCCCCCAGCATTTCAGCAACATCAGCCCTATCTCACTTGTGACTCCGACCCCAGGCTAGCTGGGGACCATTCTGCCACCCCAAATTTACCACAGCTGATACTCCCAAAACCTTGCACAGCTCCCTGTTGTGCCACAGGCTAATAACTGTAAGGACCAAGTTCCCAGCCCACATGCATACCTGCTGCCATGAAGGGCAAGAATGAGAAGGAAGGTCAGAGGCACTGAGAAGGCACATCTAGGGCACACAGACCCCATGGAAGGGCTGAGACCCACATGCTACTTTTACCTTCCAGCAGGTGTTGGATGACACTTCCCTTCGGGGGGCCCTTCCCCGACTCCTGGATGAAAAGACAGCCTGAAGCACCCGTGGGAAGACTCACTGCACCTGGAATTATTTCTGTAATGTGGGGTAGGGGTTGGGACGTGTCTGTCCAATTCTTTGCTGTGGTGCCTGGCACATACTAGCACATAGTCTACCCACAGTAAATATTTGTTAATTGAATTATAAATGCAAAACATGTGAAAGACCCTTTTATTTTCTCTTACTACCTTGAGAGAAAAACCTGAGAAGAATACTCCAAATTAACAGTGAAAACCGTCCTACTTCTTGTGCCCAGAGTTAGGTAGATGAGTCCATTATAAATGCTGTGAATGGGTAGAGAAGTTCTGGACTAAAATGGGGCTCCTGCAGACTTTGCTCTCATTTACCTATAAGACATTGATTTTTGTTTTGGTTTGAGTTTTTTGTTGTTGTTTTAACTATGGAGACTTCGTTTATTTTGCCCAGGCCAGTGCTTTGGTAAAGGTTAGAGTCCAGAGAAGTTTTCACTGTGCAGATGAATCTCTTGGCCCTTTATGTTTATGTATTTGTGTGTATGTGTGTGTATATGTGTGTGTGTCTGTGCACGTATGTGTCTGTGCACCAGTGTGTCTGTCTAGGGGGTCTTCTCCTCTCTAGTAACCTAGGAAGGCCCCAGGTCTGGCTCACCAGTCAGGAGTAACAGATTTGGTCCAAGGCCATAGGGAGAATTATGTAGATGTTCCCTTATGAAATACTGTGAAGAGCGTTTTACTCACCTCTGGACCTGGAGGAAAATCCTGGCTCTGGAGCCCCAATTTAAATAACAGTAGGGATAAAGGGCCCCTGTTTAATGGGGCTGTCCCCCAAAAAGAAAAGAAAAAAATGTGTTCATTTGCTTGCTCTTTTCCTGCAACCAGGACCTGGAGACTGAATCTAGGATGGGGCCAGGTTTCCCTCAACCTCTCTGCATGGGGAAGGGGGCCTTGGTGCTCTGCCTACCTGCCAATTGCTCTCTCTTGGCCCTCGAGAGGGTGGGGCCCTATTGCTGTGTGCAGAGCCTTGGGCGCTTTTGCACATGTACATTTTTCTGGTGAGAGAACCCTTTGTCTGTCATAAGGGATTATGATCCCCAAGAAGCTAAGAACTTCTTATCTTTATCAAGGGTATTCTTTACATTTTATCTCATCTTCCAGAACTCCAGCTAAGCATGACCTTATTTCTCTTTGATCATCTCAGAACCCCCACAAAGAGAGCTGGCACACAGTGGCCCACCAAATCCATGAATGGAGGTGACAAACTAGGAAACTCCCTGTGGGGATAAAAGTTGGCTCTGTCTGGGAGAATATCTGTCCCTCTTTGAAGCAGAATTCGCAACTAGTTCTGCTAGGAACTTTCCACATCCAAGCCAAAGCTCTGCACTGTTTGGCCAAAAAGCTCCAGGATTCTAGTACCAGGAGAGCATCTTCAGATATCCACAGCATCCTTCTTTGTCCCAGGCAGCACAATGGATCCTGGTTCTGCTGGGAGATTGGCAATTGAGGAAGAAGTGGAGAGAAAGGGGCAGGATGTGAGGTGGGGAGTTGAGAGTCTTCTGCTCCTTTTCCAGGGTGGGGGAAATTGAGCAAGTCCTTCCCATTTCCCTCCCATATACTCACAGCCTCCAACTGGGGAGTCTGGTCAGAGGGGCCTTTGAATTTGACGCCAGACAAAGAAAATAAAATGGTGACGTGAAGCATTGAGCCGAGGACGGGGACCGTGTGAGGAAAGGGGAAGTTAGGGATTCATGGGATGAGTGTGAGGAGGGCCTTGCCTGGCAAACAGGAGGCTGCATGTTGGGAGGAGGTGGGATCAGAAAGGGGTGTTCAGAGTCAACAAGCAGGAAGGAGTTGGGGTCTGCGAGAGCAGCAGGAAGGCTGGCTACCTGGCAGAGAGAGAGAAGTCTCCAGGCTTTGAGCTGAGAGCTCTTTGGGTTGAAGAGGGAAAGGGTCTGGGTGTCTGAGCCCATGGGCAGTGACCTAGGTTTCCTGAGGAAGGAAGAGGGCCCAGGAGTCCGGATGAAGAGTATGCAGTATTGAACCAGACAGCTGGCATTTTAGATTCCCATCCAGTAAAAATGACAAAGATTAAACCAGATGACCCAGTGTGCATTTCTGTCATGTTCATTTCAGATCCTTAATTTCTCATCATTTTTTAATGAGCAGGCATTTGAGTCACTCCAACTGTTAGTTTCTCCCTTAGTAAAGAACTGAATAGTTTAGTAAAGGAAAGTTTCCAGCCCTCCAAGGAATCCTTTAGTCTTGATAAGTTCACCCTCCATCTGTTTCCAAGTAAGATATGCAGAGGCTGTGTGTGTGTGTGTGTGTGTGTGTGTGTGTGTGCAGGGGGCAGTGGTCATGGTAGTCATACCTATTTTCTTTTTTTGAGATGGAATCTCACTCTGTCACCCAGGCTGGAGTGCAGTGGTGTGATCTCGGCTCACTGCAACCTCTGCCTCCCAGGTTCAAGCGATTCTCCTGCCTCAGCCTCCCGAGTAGCTTACAGGTTCCCAGGATTACAGGTAGCTGCCACCCCACCCAGCTAATTTTTGTATTTTTAGTAGAGATGGGGTTTCACCATGTTTGCCAGGCTGATCTTGAACTCCTGACCTCAAGTGATCTTTCTCCCTCGGCCTCCCAAAGTGCTAGGATTACAGGCATGAGCCACCGCACCCTCCCCTGGTAGTCATACCTATTTTCATAGAATAATTCAACTCTCTTTCTCATTGCCCCCTTCCCACCTCTGTCCTCTTCTCTCCATTCTTCCTGTTGCCCCTAACTCACAGCACCATCCTCTCTGGCTGGACGGTCTACAAGAGCCTCCTCCATCTCTTCCTGACCCTTTCCATTCATCTTCCACACAGTAGGCAGAATGACATTTTCTTCTTTATTTTTTTCTTTTGAGATGGAGTCTCACTTTGTCACCCAGGTTGAAGTGCAATGGCGTGATCGCGACTCACTGCAACCTCTGCCTCCCAGGTTCAAGCAATTCACCTGTCTCAGCCTCCTGAGTAGCTGGAATTACAGTTGCATGCCACCACACCCAGCTAATTTTAGTATTTTTAGTAGAGATGGGGTTTCACCATATTGGTCAGGCTGGTCTCAAACTCCTGACCTCAGGTGATCCACCTGCCTTGGCCTCCCAAAGTGCTGGGACTGCAGGCATGAGCCACCACACTTGGCCCAGAGTGATGTTTTCAAACTGCTAATATAATCCTGTCAAATCCCCATCCCCTCCCAGATTCAAACCCTTCAAAAGTCTTCCCTTGGCTTTTAGGATAAAGGGCATCCTTCGCTTCTCCCCAGCTTTCAAGCCTCAATTCTTCCTCCCTCTTCCATGCTCTGCATCCCACCACACTGGCCTTCTCTTGGCTCCTTGCAGGGCACATTCTCCCTCCCCCATCTTGGACTATATACTTCCCCTACCATCCACTCCTACTCACCTTTCAGATCTCTGCATAGCTTCCTCAAGAAAAAGCCTTTCAGGATTTCTCAGTCTGGAGTGGCTCCTGCCTTCTAGGTTCCCAAATAACTTTTTTTTTCAGACCACATCTCTCCCTTCACTATTATACATTCAGCATGGGGATTATGTGATCACAGGTCGCCTCCCTTGGTAAACTGTAAGCTTTATGAAGTTGGACATTCCCGCTGATGCTCATTGTACTTCTGGAAGCCAGCATGGGGCTTGGTCCCCAGCAGGTACTCAAGAAATATATATCAAGCAAATAAATGAATGAGGTCATTCAGCAACTACTTATTTATTCATTTATTTATCCAACAAAAATTTTATTGATGGCCTACTCGGTGCCAGACTCTGGGCTAGGTGCTGTGTATTCCATAGTGAATGTAACAGACAAGATCCCCGTCTTCAAGGAACATACAGTCTAGTCAGAAAAATATATATACCTTCTTTAAAGAAGTAGTATTTGAGATGACAACCAAAGCAAGAGTAAAATTAGCCAGGCCAAGAAAGGAGGGGAAAGAATTTCAGGAAAAGGGACAGCATATAGGCAGGCTGAAGGTCTTGAAAAGTTCGAAGAGTTCGAAGAAATGAAAGAAGGCTGACATGGCTGAAAAGAAAGGGTGAGCAAAGGGGAACACAGTAGGAGATGAGTCCAGAGAGTTAGAATCACACTCTTGCAGGTGTCAGAGAATGTGGAGAGGAGTTTGTACTTGCTCCTACATGCAATGGGAAAAAACTGGAAGGTGCAAGTGAGCTGGGGGTGGGGTGACGTGAGCTGTTCATGCTGGCTGTTGGGCTGAGAATGGATTGCAAAGGGCAAACATGGAAGTGGGTGACTAGTTAGGAAGTTACTGGAGTTGTCCAGGCAAGAGAATAGTCACTTGCTTTGAACCAGGATGGTGACAGTGGAGACAGACAGGAAGGCAAATTAAAGAAGAATTTTCAAAGTAGGGTTAGTTGAAAGTACTAAGTGACAAACTAGATGTGGACTGGTGGTGAAGAATAATGAGGTGTCAAGAATGACTCCCAGGTTCCTAGTTTGAGTAACTATGTGGTTAAGCTGTCATGTACAGATGAGAGTAACCAGAGGAAGGGCAGATTCCTTCTGAGAAAAGATCAAGAGTTCTCTTTTGGATATGTTAAATTAGAAATGCCTATGAGATATTCACATGGTTGTAAGTAGATAGTATACATCTTGAGCTCAGTCAGTTGTCTGGAGTAGAGATGTATATTTTAGAAATTATCAGTATAAAGATATTGTTTAAAGCCATGAGTATCAAGTAGCCTTTGGTGTATAACAAACTACCCAAAAATTTAGTGACACAAAACAACAGTTATTTACTAGCTCACAATTCTGTAAGTTGGCAGTTTCATCTGGAATTAGCTGGGTCGTTCATCTACTGATCTCTCTTGGGTGAGAATAGCCTCACCCACAAGTTTATTAGGCTGTTGGCTAGAGCATCTTGGCTATCCTCCACATGGCCACCCCTATGGGCTAGCTTAGGTTCATTTACAAGATGGTTTTAGTGTCCAAAAGCAGAGCAAGAGAGGGCAATCACCAATGTACAAATGCTTTTCAAGTCTTTGTTTTCATCACTTTTAAAGATTACCCATTGACCAAAGCAAGCCCAGTTCTAAAGACTGGAGAAATGGATTCTACCTTATGATAAGAGGAATGGCAGTTACATTGCAAAGAGGCATGTGTGCAGGGAAGAGAGGGAGGGATTGCAGCTGCCTTGTAAGCCACTACACCATAGTAGTATGACAAGCTCACTTAGGGAAGAGCGTAAACGTGTAAGGGCAGAGCTCTGAGGAGGTTCTATCATTAAACAACAACTAGAGGAAGAGGGGTGGCCGAGTAGGTGAGGAGCAGTGAGTAGGTTTGAGGGAAATCCAGGAGCGATGGCTTATGCACACTGAAGGAAGACAGTATTTCAAGGAGGGAATAGTCAACAGAATGCAGGAGGTAAAGTTGGGTCCAGTTGGATGAAGACAGTAAACCCTGGGCATGGCTGATGGGATAGGATTTCTGAGGAGGAAGGCAAATCAGAGACAACAGGCTGTGTTTACTGAATAAGTGACTCAAGCTGCTTCTAGCTCCCCTAAGTCCCATCTTCCTGTCCCTCAGATTCCTAAAATAGCTAGGGAGACAGAAGTTGGCAGCACCCTGTTATGCTCTCTTTTCCTCCTGCTCCTTCCTCTTCTCCTACAGTGACCTTGGGGGCAGGACTTTGGGGATGGTTTTTGGCATCAATGAGTTACTTCCCACACATCCATGGAGCTCCTGCTGGGGCCCAGACACTATGCCAGGTGCTAAGGGTGAGGGCAGGGATGGAGGGATCATGTCCTGTTAGGAAAGAAGGGATCTCAGAATCTAATCTCTATTACTCCCCCAAATCCAGCACAGGCCTTGATTCTCTCACCTGGATAGTAGCTGCTACCCTCTGACATATTTGCCTCTCTGCTTCTCCTTTATAGTCTACAACCCACACAAGAGCAGGAGGCCCCTTATAAACATCCAGTCTCAGCCCGTTGCTTCCTGAGTTAAAAATCATTCAACGGCTCTTTCCTGCCTAAGGATCAGCTTTAACACCCTAGCAAGGTCCCTACAATCAGGCATGAAACCATCTTTTAGCCCCACCTCCTACCACCGCCTTCCCAGGCCCCTCAAACTGGCTCACCAGCCCCACTTGCAACTTTGCCTTGGGTCTCCCTCCTTGGAGAGCATCTCTCCCTCCTTGCCTCCATACTGGCATTGTTTATATACCGCTGCATTTGTGTGTCTGTCTGCCCTGACACTGTGAGCTCCCTGATGGCAGAATATAGGCTCAGGTTTATCTTTGTTCCCAGCATCACACAACATGCATTCAATGTGTGCTTACAGAAGGAACGAAGTCACTTGTCTTTGTGTCCACAAACCCAGCACAGCACGTAGTACAGAGCCCATCAATTCCACTCACAATTCACTGACCAAGTGAATACAAAGAGAGTGTATTTGCTCTCCTTTGTATCCCCCAAAATTACCACCAGGCCTGGAACAGAGTGAATGACAGTAAATATTTCCAGAATCAAATGAATAAGCCCCCATTGCCACAGGACGCCAGAGCTTTCCAGGTGTCCCCTGGGAGAGCAGGAATTAAAGGGAACAGACAGTGCCCAGAAATCAGCTAACCTGGGTGCTGGTCTTGGCTCTAGTTCATGGTGATGGTGACACTGAAGACATTTGAGCCTTCCTAATCCCAGGGCTGGGATTATGGACTGAACCCTAGCTGGCAGAAGGCAGCAGATTCCAAGGACTATTTCCCCCAGAGCTGCTTCTTTCCTGGTACTCGCTATACCCCAAGCTGGCCCCTCAACTCCCACTTAACCATACTGCTCCTCTAGGGGCTTCCCTTGCCTGCAGGTTCACAAAGGCTGCTGCCCCCTCCACTGCCTCTTTCCCTTTGCTGTGAATCAAGAGTCCTGGGACACTTCCCCATACTGACAATCTCTTTGGCCCCACCTCTCATAGAAAAACATGTTCCCTTTGCAAGGGCCCATGTGAAATTCTGAGCACGACAGCTTTCCCTCCCAACTCTCTGATGTATAAAGGAATCTGAAGACAAGAAGGCACCTTGTTTTTGTCCCTAGTGAGCTTCCTAAAGTGTTTACAGGTGTGTGTATTAGGCCATTCTTGCATTGCTATAAAGAAATACCTGAGACTAGGTAATTTATAAAGAAAAGAGGTCACGAAATGACCTCATGGTTCCACAGGCAGTCCAGGAGACATGATGCGGGCTTCTGGTCAGTTTTCGGAGAGACCTCAGGAAACTTACAGTCATGGCAAAAGGCGAAATGGGAGCAGGCATGTCACATAACCAGAGGAGGAGCAAGAGACGGAGGGTGTCACACACTTTTAAATAACCAGATCTTATGATAACTCACAATCATGAGGACAGCACCAAGAGGATGGTGCTAATCCATTAATAAGAGATTCGCCCCCTTGGTTGGGTGTGGTGGTTCACACCTGTAATCCTAGCACACTGGGAGGAGGCAGATCACCTGAGCTCAGGAGATCAAGACCAGCCTGGGCAACATGGTAAAACTCCATCTCTACCCAAAACACAAAAAATTAGCTGGGCATGGTGGTGCATGCCTATAATCCCAACTATTTAGAAGGCTAAGACAGGAGAATTGCTTGAACCCAGGAGGTGGAGGTTTCAGTGAGCTGACATCATGCCACTGCACCCCAGCCTGGGTGACAGAGTGAGACTCTGTCTCAAAAAAAAAGAAAGAAAGAAATTCACTCCCATTATCCAATTATCCAATCACTTCCCATAAGGTGCCCCGGCTCCCAACACTGGGGGTTACATTTGGACATGAGATTTGGGCAAGGACACACATCCAAACTATGTCAAGGTGGGTGACAGTCCTGTCCTCTACTCACGATCTTCACTGCCTGACAACTGCCTGATGAGTCCTGAGTCTCTTCCCCAACTGTTTTTCTAGGTCTGCAATTTGAGCTGCCACCAAGCTCTGATCCTGGGACTAGCAGCTTAGGGTGATTAGCAGCTTAGAATAGAGCTCCTTCCCTCGTACGACTGTGAGACGGGCTTATGAAATAGTAATTTTAACAGTAATTTGAGTGTACTGTTAAGTGTATTGTTATTGCCCCTATTTCACAGGTGAGAAAACTGACGTTGAGAGCAACATGAGAAGATCATCTGCACTAAGTCATATTATTATTATTATTATTTGAGACAGAGTCTCACTCTGATGCCCAGGCTGGAGTGCAGTGGCTCAATCATATAGCTCACTGCGGCCTCGACCACCCAGACACAAGTGATCCTCCAACCTTAGCCTCCCCAGTAGCCGGGACCACAGGCAGATGCTACCATGCCTGGGTTATTTTTTATTTTTTGTAGGAATGGGGCCTCCCTATGTTGCCCAGGCTAGTCTGGAATTCCTGGGCTCAAGTGATTCTCCAGTCTTAGGCTCCCAAAGTGCTGGAATTACAGGTGTGAACCACCATACCCAGCCAAAGTCACACTTCTAAGTGATAGAGTCAAGTCTGTATGAATCCAAAGCCCAAAACTTTGATGCCTTACTATGCTGCTATATATTCAGAATAGCCCAAATCTGAATATTTTAAAGCCTAATTCATCCATAAGGTTGAGTAGTCATTTCTGAAACTCAGACAGATTTGAATGATGCTGAAGATCATAGAGCATCCAGGTTTCCAGATGATAGGACTATTAACTTGGATTTGTGGCAAAAGAAGAGAATTCTAAGGATCCAAGTAGGCACTCTGAGAGGCAAGTTTCTGTTGCTATGCAACAAGCTGTGTAGTAGGCAAAGATGACATGGAGCTTCAGTTTCCTCCCTTCATTCATTCTTTTACTTCCTTGTTCAAAAATACACACCAAACATCCTCTACACAAGCATTGCTCATGTAATTGGTATATAACCATGGACAAGCAGATGCAGTCCGCATTCTCATAAATCTCACACTCGAATGAAATTCTGGAAGGGAACAACATTCCCTCCTTGTTAGAGCATCTTAGTCATCTTCTAACAGGCCTGACAATGGCCGTCAGCTCTCTGCTTACACTCTTCCTGTGACAGGGAACTCACTGTTGCTGCAGGAAATGGTTCATTCCTTTCTTTACTCAGTTTCTTAGGTAATTCCTTACAGTGAGTCAAAAATGCCCCACTTCCCCTATAACCCATACCCATTATTATTATCATTATTATTCTTTTTGAGATAGGGTCTTGCTCTGCCACCCAGGTTGGAGTGCAGTGGCACAATCATAACTCATTTGCAGCCTCAAACTCCTGGGCTCAAAAGATCCTCCTGCTTCAGTCTCCCAAATGACTGGAACTGCAGTCACATACTACTGCACCCGGCTAATTTTTACATTTTTTTTTTTTATAGAGATGGGACCTTGCTTTGTTGCCCAGGGTGGTCATTCCCACTATTGACAAGCATACGTATCCCATATCCTCTGGAAACCCACAGAATAGATCTAAGATCTTCTATCATGAGATAGCTTTTAAATATTTGAGGGAAGTTCACATGACTTGTATAAATCTTCTCACTGTAAAAAAGCCTCAGAGACAGTTCTGGGCCTCTCCCCAGAAACATTAAATTTGGAAGCAGATCTCAGATGAGGCAGAATTAAGGGAAGCAAAGACTTCCCACCCCATGCCACCTTTCCAACAGGTCCAGCTGACTTTACTGAATCAAAAGAGGCACACGTGCTGTTCCTCAGACTCAGGTTCTAGAGAAGTTGATAATGTCTTGCTAGGGAGGAGGCCTCTGTCCTGGCTTGCTTATCTGCAAGAAATGATTCTATGGTCTGAATGTTTGTGTTCTTTGTAAATTCATATGTTGAAACCTAGCTCCCAGGGTAATGGGGAGGTAGGGCCTTTGGGAGTGAATAAGTCATGAGGGCAGAGCCCTCACAAAGGGTATTAGTGCCCTTATCAAAGAGGCCTGGGGCAACTTGTTTGTTCCTTCCATCATGCAAGGACACAGAAGATACCATCTGTGAGGAACCTCACCCAACACGGAATCTGCTGGCACATTGATCTTGGACTTGTTCAGCCTCTAGAACTGTGAGCAATAAATTTCTGTTGTTTAAAACTTACCCAGTCCAGAGTATTTTGTTACAGCCGCTGAACAGACTAAGACAGCAACAGAGCATGAGAAGCTGTGAGCAGAGTCTGCTCAGCCATCTGGATCCCAGAACTGACCCGCCCCCAGTGTGTAATCCAATTTTTCTCATCCAGCTCACCCTGAATCAAAACTTGAAGAACTAGGGAGCCATAAAGGGAAACATGAAAGTTTTTCTGGGGTCTCTGGGAGGAAGGAAAGAATGGAAAATCATCTGCTCAGAGTTCCCAGCCTGGGTGACGGATGGAGCTATAAGGAAACCCTTCCTTCCCTCCCTGTTGGCTCAGACCCAGGTCTGCTCTCAAGGGGCAACCAGGCTTTGACCACGTCCTCTGCACCCTAGCTCCATGGGAAGAAAAAAAACGGGGCTGCCCCTGCGTTTAAGTGACCAGACAACCACCCCTCTGCTCTGATGCTCAGAGCTCCCCTATCAGTGAGTGATTTGGAAGGTGCTGGTTGGTTGGTGTTGCTGCCTTCAATGGGGAACAGGCCTTTGAGCTGCCTATCTCCTGGGTTCTAGCAAAACTTGACCACTGCCTACTCAAGATCTCACAAAAGAGCCCAAATCAAACTGCCTGTCTGGGTCTTTGAAACAGCGCTCTAACCCAGCTGTCACGCATATACTGATATGACCTCTGCTCTGGGATTGATTTATCCTCAGTTTTGCTTATATATAGTTCCTTAATCATTCTTACTGTTTTAAAATTCAAAATTAATGTATTCTCATCATGAAGAAGTCAAGTCCTATAGAAATAAATAATGTAGAAGGTACAAGTTTCCTGTAACCTCCCTACCCTCCCCCATCAAGATAACAACTGTTAATACTTCTCCATACATTCATTCAGATCTTGTTTCCATATGTATACTATCAAAAAAGATTTTACTGCATTTAACACTTTGCAATCTACTTTTTCCACTTAATATATAATTGGAGCCTTTCCATGCCACTGTACGCTACATACTAAATCACTTCAATTTTTTAGAAAGCTCCTACAAATGAGTTTGCACCGTCTTGCTTTTTTGTTGCTATTATAAACCTGATAGAGCGAGCATCCTTGCATCTTTGTGCACTTGGATGAGTACCTGGGTTGTTTCCAGTTGTCTCCTATTACTGGCATGCTGTGATAAACAGGCTTGTGCCTATGCCTCTGTGCATGCATGGGCATGTTTCTTCTGATGAACGGAGGTTTTGAAGTAAAACCTGAGTTAAAGAGTAGGTAAATCTTTAGTTTTGAAAAATACTGCCAAATTGTGCTCTAAAAAGGTTGTGCCAATTTTCACTCCTACTGGCAGCATGTGAATTACACAATTGTGCTTTAATATTGCCCTTGGCTTTTACTGAAGGACATGCCAAGACACAGCCCCACAGACTCATTCCTGCACTTGCTGTGGGATTGATGCTCAGCACAGTATGGTTGACATCCCTTAGCACCTGCCAAAAAGCCCCACTTGAGGTTGCTCATGAACAATGACATGATCTAAGGGGAGTTTCTCATGATCTTAGAGTTTCTCAGAAGGACATTCTGAGATACTCTAAGAGACAGGCAGAGGCAGGAGAAGTGGGCAGATAGACACCCAGGAAGACCCTTGTGTGAAGTATCCTCTGTCTTATCCAAAGAGCATATGATTTTTTTCTTGGTGGCTGTTCCACATCTCTCATCCAACAAACACACCCATGCACAATCACACTTCCCAGGTTCTTGTGCTCTGGATTCCATCAGTGGTTCAAATAAAAGACTCCCTGGAGATTCCATGACACCGCTCCACGGCCCAGCAGGTGGACAAGACTGCAATGAGTTCACAGTATAGTGTAATTTTCTGGTCTTGGAAAGACATGCCATCTCAATAGGTTAGATCTCAGCTATGTTGTGAATCATTTTGTCTTTAAAACCATCTACTGCTCTGTCTGCTCAGCCTAACCTTCTTTGTATGATGCAGGACTACTGTAGGCAGAGTGGGTATTTGACTCATGTGGCCAGAAATGATTAGAAAATGAAGCAAAGTGCATAGAAACCCAAACTAGGCATCTGACATAAGCTTGGCTTAGTCATTACAAGTTGAGGCTGTCCTGAAAATAATAACCCATAATCAATATTAGTTAACATTTATTCAGGGCTTACCATATGTGCTAAACATCAGTGTTTACCTTTCCAAATACTTTGTATGTTTATACACACATACACACACACACACACACACACACTTTTATCAAATTCTCTCATCAATCTCATGAGATATGAATCATTTTCTGAGTCTCATCTGAGTTAACCAGGTAGTTTGACCCCTCAGTTCACTCTGTTGGACTTTTCTATTTTCACAACACATCTCTTATTTTACAGAGCATTCCAAATATGTCATCTCATTTGATGTTCAGAGAAAGCAATGCTGGGGGACTGGGAGGACAGGTATTAGTGTACTCATCTGACAGGTGGGGAAACTGAGGTATGGTAGCATGCCTTGCCTCAGGCCCCACCCCACAGGAGTGGTAGAGCTGGAATGTGAAGCAAGTCCTTTGACTTTGGGGCTTCTCACACAACTCTCCAGTTGGGTGTTCATCGTGCGTGTGTGTCCTTAGTCTCAGGTAAGTCTGCAAAGCACAGTTTTCTCAAGACTTGAAGGTCTGGGAGCTGGGGCCATCACAGGTGGCCCCCAGCCAGGTGACAGGACCTGTAGACAGGCTCAGTCCTTGCTGGCGGCTTGGTATTCCTCGGGCAATTATTTTCAGAAACAAATTGACATTTTGGTTGTCTAGAAAGCCTGGCTCTCACCTGCTGTCCAGGAATTGAACTGCTCATTGGCCCATGGGTTTATGAATGCCAGCTGCTTTTTCTCATTACTGCTTTCAATTAACTCATTGTTCTGAGCCCAAAGGTAACAGGCTCCCCTTGGGATTCATTTGCGTTAAGCTTGGGGCCCTGGTTTCTTTTTTACTTCCTTCCTTTTTTTTTTTAGAATAAAAATTCAAGTGTTGTGAAGTAAACAATTAGAAACATCAGGGCTAAAGCCCCTGATTGTGGGCCTGGGACAGAAAAGGCAAACATTGTCTACTGTGACCCTGCCAGGATGAGGTGCCCATGCTACCCAGGAGAATTGAACACATCCTTCAAGCATCAGATTGATCTTTCTTGTTGGCAGCCAAAGCTGCAGGACAAAGATTCAGGTGTGTGGGAAGGCGGGGTGTCATAAGACTTGCTGAAGAGGGCACCCTCCTGCTCTGTTGGGACCCACTGCTTAAGGGACATGTGTATAGTCTCCCATTACAGAAGGAAGAGAACTAAAGCTTATTGAACTTTTACTATATGCTAAGCGTGATAGCCCTCATTTCATATCACCCCAGGGCAATTATATCCCTAAGAACCATTATTCCCTCATGCCTTTTTTCTTTTTTGTAGAGACGGGGTCTCACTCCTTCACCCAGGCTGGAATGCAGTGGTATGATCATAACTCACTATAATCTCAAACTCCTGGGCTCAAGTGATCCTCCCACCTCAGCCTCCTGAGTATCTGCGAATATAGACACATCCCACCACACCTGGTTAATTAAAAAAAATTTTTTTTTTTTAGAAATGGGGTCTCACAATGTTGCCCAGGCTGGTCTCAAAATCCTGGGCTCAAGTGATCCTCGCACCTCAGCCTCTCAAAGTGTTGGGCTTACAGGAGTGAGCTACTGCGCCTGGCCCTATTATTCTCACTTCATAGGTGAGGAAACTGGGGCACAGAGAGGGGCAGAAACTTGCCCCAAACCACACATCTGGGATTGGTGGAATGATGATTTACACCAGTGAAGACAGAGGTAAGCAGGGAAAGTCGGGCCGGGGGAGGAAGGGGATAAGGTAATACAGGACTTTGTGCAATTGAGTGATAATTCCTTAAAATCTTATTTTGAAGGCTTCCTCTGATTCCTCACCTGCTTTTCATGCATTTCTTTGAGAAACACTCGCTCCATACTGCCTATAGATAGTCAACAAGGGTTGACTTGACAACCAGAGATGTTTATTGGTATGTTTCTTATGTTAAAAAAAAAAAAAGGCTTGTGCTTCTCCACTTTGGGGTGTGTATTAGACGGTTGGTGGACACAGGAAAAAAAGCCCCATCACTGCTGCTGCTTCATGGCCGAGAGCCACAGATTAGACTGGATTCCTGAGAAGGTGGACCAGCCAACCACCCCAAGAGCAGAAAGACAGGAGGCAGAGAGAGTCGGCAGATCAAGCTGAGGCCCGTGACCACCATCCTTCTCCAGAAATGTCTCAGGGGAGGTATGAGCAGTGCCAGGGGTGGGCCCTTGAGCGGGGACACCCCACTCTGCCATCAAGCAAGAGACCTGGGGCAAGTCCTTCCACTCAGATAGGACCTCAGTTTCTATACCTGGAAAGTGAAGAAACTGAATGAGGTCTAAGGTCTCCCCCAGTTCCAAGTGCTCTGCTGTGTCAAAGAGGATCTGGGTCTCTCATTATTCCTGAAGTTGAGAAAGCTACCTTACCTATTATTTTATCACACTTAAACACTTTGATGGTAACAGAATCTGTGTTTGTTTCCCTCGGTGTGTTATTTCAAGTTGTTAACTTCTTTTAATTATCTTTATCTTTTATCAAAGCCACCTATTCTTCATTGGATCTGAATTTACTGATAGACCAAATGAATCTAAAAGCTGAACTGCTACCCTTTCACCCCCACCCCCTCCGACATCTACCAACAATCCACTTGCTGGGTAGAGCATATAAATACTGTGCACGTTTGTGGCACTTTGCAGGCTACCTTTTGTTTCTCTTCCGGAGGGTTTTCATGCATCTGAGCTAAAGGAGACGGAGCGTGAAGAATCTGAAAGATCTAACAGAGAGGAAAGGCCGGAAGTTTACAGGCAAGATGGCTGATCCTTGCCAATGGGGTGAAAAAGTCAGACATCTGGTTGCTGGTTGTGTTTCCGTCTGAAATTCAGGGCAAAAGGTCCCCTACAAGTTTGGGTCTGGGACGGAGGAGAAGAAAGGGAGTAGGAGGGTAGTTGTGAGACAGGAATCCTGCAGCCGGGGAAGGGGGAAGTGACAGGCAAAGACAACTGTTCTATGTGCTTTCGACTCAAATCTTCTTCCAAGAGTGGGAAGGAGATTTGGCAAAATATTCAAAGCAATCCAGCTTCCGGGGAGTGAGCAGTATCTGAGAGGCCCTTACAGGTTTGCTCTTGGCTCAAGTCTGCATTTTCAGGAGGAGCTACAAGGCTGCAATTCAAAGTTCTGCCTGATAACAGAAGCTAGGAGTTAACCTGGAATTCTTTATTACCACTGCAGATTAGCGAGAAGGGAAAAAACAGATACCCAGATGTTTGTGTGCGTGCCTTATTGCCATATCCTTCACATTTTAACAGCACTTTGTGTTTTATGCTTTTACAAAGGACAAGGCCCTACATCCGATTCCAACCATCCCATGTTGATGAAGGACGAGTTGATCTGGAGTTAAACTAGGCAGGCTGGGACTATTAACCCCCATTTTACAGCAGAAGAAACTGGCTCAGAAAAAAGAAGCAAGTCGACCCACATGCAGAGCCTTATCAGGCCTTGATTAGGTCTCCAGGCCCAAACTTGTCCCCTAATGTCTCAGGTCACCAGGAGCTGTAAAGAAGCCTGAGCTCTGTGTGTGGCCCCTGTAGCATTCTGTCCAAAGTGTTGCTTCTGAGCCACATGGTATAGAACTAATTCTTTGATCTTGATGACTCCTGTAGCATTTTGGAATAATTTCTGATCCAATGAATATTTGTGTCACAACCAACCAACCTAACTTTAAATTCAGTTTTCCTTGAAATGAACTCCAATTACTAGCTCTTATTTTATATTAACAATTGTTACATCAATGCTACACCATTCTTTCAACATTCTAATGTTTAAGCATTATCATATTAATACAATATCTGGGAAAAGAGTTTCTATTTTATATTTAAACCTTCAAATAAAAGTGATGCATTGGCCTTCCTTTCTTCTCTCCTTTCATTCATCATTCCACAGATATTTATGAAGCACTGAGTCTGGTGCTAGGGACATAGCAGTGAACCAAACAGGCAAGAACTTCGACTTCATGATGGGGAAGACTGACAATACACAAATAGACACATCTGAAAATACAGCAAGTCTTCATAAGTGCCTAGAAGAAATGAAGTGTGCTATGGTAGAAAAAAATTAACTGAAGAGCCTGTATTCAAGATGAAGAGGGAGGCAAAGAGGCCACGAGAGAGGAATAAACAATAGGAAGATACCAGCAAAGGTTAAGACAGGCTGTTCTCAGGAGCTGGAGCTGGGGAACACCAGTGTGGCCTGAGTTCCTAAGAGGCTCCACAGAGGGTGGCTAAACCAACAAATGCGTTCAGGAACACATTGTGGAGTCTGTTTGCACCATGAACCTCTGTTTTCTCATCTGTAAAGTTAGGAGAGTGATACTAACCATACCAGATGTTTGAGAGAATGATTAGGCTCCAGCCCAGTAAAATGCAAATCCGAAATCAAGATATACAAATGTGCCTTTGTCATCACACCAGCTTTGCTTCATTGTAATGTCTTCCTGATCTTCATCAGTGGTGGCTGGAGCACTTTTCTTTGGGTTATTCCTGCCCCTAAACTGTTAAATGATCCATACACAAATCGTGAGGGGTTGCACCATGCAGGGATGCCGTAGAACTTTGGTCCTAGTCACTGTGTCACCCTCTAATTTATGACTCAAAAGCATTCCAGTACAAATGGTAGGGGTCTAGCATTAGTAATATATAAGGCTGCTGTTTGTGTGTAGAAGAAAACATTATTGGCAGAGTGCAGTGGCTCATGCCTATAATCCTAACACTTTGGGAGGCCAAGGCAGGAGGATTGCTTGAGGCCAGGAGTTTGAGACCAGCCTGGGCAACAAAGCAAGACTCTGTCTCTACAAAAAATTTTTAAAAAATTAGGTGTGACGGTGCACACCCGTAGGCCCAGCTACTCGGAAGGTGGGTAGGATTTCTTGAGGCGGAAGGATTGCTTGAGCCTGGAAGGTTGAGGCTGCTGTGAGCCATGATTGCGCCACTGTACTCCAGCCTGGGTGACAGAGAAAGACCCTGTCTCAAAACAAAAAAGTTTTTTCTTTTCTCATATCATTTCTTGCCTCTGTGTTTGGAAGACTTTTTGAAAGCTTAGAAGGCACATTGAGATAAATATGAGCAAAAGTGTTTTACCAACTGTAAAGCAGCATTTCCCCACCCTGTGTGCCATCTGGGTGTCATTTCCCCTCGGGTACACCACTCCTTCTAGAATCACAGAATCTTGGGTCACTGGTGTTACAAATGTATGGGCACATTATTGTTGTCTAAGAATTTAAGTATATTCTATTTAATATATCATGTTGTATAGTCTTAAAAACTCTTTGATGAAACTTAAAGGCCTGACAACCCTGGGAGACAGGCAACCTGCCATGTCAATTATACCAGCCTGTTTGTCTTTATAGTACTTATCTGATTGCACCATTGGATATTAACTCATGGATATATTTTGTTGATCACCTCTTTTCCTACTTCTAGAATGTAAACTTGAGGAAACCTGTCTCTTTTGGTCACTGTTGTATGCACAGCATCTAGAAATATGCCAGGCCTATAGTAAGCAATCAGTAACTATGAGTTTAAGGAATTAATGAATCCCATTTTACAGATGGGACAACTGAGGCTTCACAGGGTTCAGCAACTTTTCCAAGTTCTTACAGGTATTAAATGGTAGGGCTAGGCTAGAAATCAGATCCCTAGATTTCTCCTCTAGAACTCTCTCTGGGATACTACCTCTCTTTCTGTGGCATAATCATAAGCTCAGAAATATCATATATAAGAAATATCTGAAATGGTTATCCAAATAGCCCACCCTTATAGTCAACACAAGTTTTAATTTCCCAAATAAAGGAGATTAGAAACTATAATGAATACGGGAAGCAGCACTGGGGAAAACTGACCCATCTGCTGCAAAGCTGACGTCAAGGGTCAGGCAAGAAGATAGAGAAGCAGGCCTGGGGTCTGCAGGGATTGGCTGGCCAGGCCATGCTGTGTAAGGGTGAATGGCCCCATGTATTGTCATAGCTCTAGATAGAGCCTCTCTGCATCACAGCACTTGATGGAGCTTGTGGGAAAATTCAAAGTCAGGAAGGACTTTGCCATAACTGTTAAGGGTGGTTTCCTGGAGGATAGGAGCAGCCCAGGCAGACTTTCAGCCCTGACTGCATAGACTCTTGCATTGTTTATGTTTGTACAGCAAGGTATATTAACCATAACAAAAGCTGGACAAAAACAAAATCATTCGGTATGTTCTATTTAATGAGCTTGGAAAATATCCACTTCAGTTTAGAATGTTTCCATTAAAAATAATTAAGATATAAAGGAAAGAGTCCTTTTCATTGGCAGGTCAAGTTTCCTCTATGAAACATGCTTAATGCCTATTGAAAACTTATACCAGGCTCTAAGCAAAGCACTTTTCTTACCTATCTCATGTACTTCTCATTACAATCATATAAAGTGGTCTTTTTTATTATCCTAATTTTATGGGAGAGTTGGGCTCAATAAGGCAAAGAAACTTGCTCATAGGCACACAGGAAAGCTACAGAGCTGACTCAAACTCAGAACTTTCTAGCAATTAAGGTCTGCTTCTTAAACAATTGCCCTAGCTGCTTTGTTTTTTTGTATGAATCTTGCATTAAAGAAGTTGTGGCAGATTAGAGGTGCGTAGAAGTGTTTCCATCCTATAAAATAGTGTGCCTTCCTCTGCTCCCGTCAGTTACAGATGTTCACTGGACAACCCCTCTCTCTCTTCCAACTGCCCACTCACCCGTCTCCTCCAAAATCAAAGCTCCTCGCACTAGCCCATACCATGGTGGAGGCTCATGTCTATCTCCTTGTGAACAAAGGGACATAACCCTGTCTTCACTTGACTTTACCTTGAATCATTCTAATGTGCCTTGTATCCTAAAAAAAAAAAAAATGTTTCTGACATTTACAAAGCAGCCTATGAAAGTGGCAAAGTATTTTCCTTTGGAGACCTGAGGAAGGATCTGGACACTTGAATCATGCAGTGGCCTCAGTTTTGCTTTGTATCTTTATGGCAGAATGTGACATCTTGGAATGTGGATATGATTGCCAGGGGCAAAAGTTTTGCTTCCTGAAATAAACAAACACATGAAGGTCAATCGATTTTGAGTATTTTCTAATTCACCTATTTGCTTTACATCTTTGAGAAGTAACCTTGGTCTGCTAATGTAGCCTCAGAAGAAGGTATTATGGAGCTACCTGAAGCTCAGGAAAGGAAAGATCCAGCGTCTTCCTAGAGGCAGGGAGCTTTGCTTCTGTGTGATCAATTTACACGGAGTAGGTATCAGACCTGTTACCTAGAACAAGGTACTGAAGGTACTCTCTAAGCTTCACGTAAGTCCTTTTAGCATAAGGTTATTGAGAGGATTAAATGAAATTAAAGCATTTAAAATTGCCTAGCACAAAGCAAATTCTCAATATAAGCATTATTACAGTCTCATTGGGATGCCAAATAGTGAATAAATAAATCATATACATTATCACAATATGACTGAGATAAATGCCACATAGTGTAAAGTACAATGAAAAATCTCAACAAGAGGACAGAATCTAACCTGGGTGGTCAGAGAAAACTCCCAGGAGGAAGTGAAGATAATACTGAAATCTAAATGGTGAGAGGAGTCTGTCCAATGGAAGGGGGGCAGTACTATTCAAATTGTGCTTTTCAAAAACCAACTGTATCAGAATCACCTTGAATGCTCAAGTATTATAACTTTAGAAAATCCACAAACGTAAAAAGCAAAAACGTATATGTCAGTACTGTTTTGTATTTGCATGTCTTTGATTATTAATGAGGTAAAATCTGTTTTCAGAGATATAAATATCTGTGACAGTCATTTGAGTCTTTAATTACTATTATTATTTTTTGAGACACAGCCTCGTTCTGTTGCCCAGGCTGGAGTACAGTGGCACCATCTTGGCTCATTGCAACCTCCGCCTCCCAGGTTCAAGTGATTCTCCTCCCTCAGCCTCCCGAGTAGCTGGAATTACAGGCCCCGTCACCATGCCTAGTGAATTTTTTATTTTTGTATTTTCAGTAGAGACGGAGTTTCACCATGTTGGCTAGGCTGGTTTTGAACTCCTGACCTTGAGTGATCCACCTGCCTCGGTCTCCCAAAGTGCTTAAGTTTTTTATTGGTAGTATCTTTCCTGTTTATTTTTGAAAAGTTCTTTATATAGTCAGTATATATTACTTTATATATTAATTCTCTGTCACATTTATCATAGACATTTTTCCAAATTTGTTATTTAGCTCAATTTTGGGATGCTCTTTAAACTTTAAAAAATGTGTATATCCAAGCCTCCTCCACATAAAAACAATTAATTAGTATATATAATATACTGTTGTTGATGTTTTTTATCTGTTTAGAGAGTTAGTGCCCTTCAGACATCAGATAAATCCTCACCTGTATTTTCTTCTTTTTTTTTATGGTTTTGTTTTGATTCACACACTCATAAATTTTAAAAACATCTTTGCAAGGTTTTATTCAATGATGCTTTATTGATTCTACACCCACATATTTTGATTCCTACTTAGGATAACCTACACTTCTTGGAATTTGCCTCCATTATTTGCCCTCCAAGTAAATCATTTCCTTTCTCATAATCTTTATTGCTTTTCCCATTTCCTTTGCATTTTGTAAAGGCTGTTGAAATTTATCCTCCATGTGAATGATTTAATTTTCTGGCATTAATTATAGTTTTTATTGCCTCTAATTTGATGATTTTAATCTTATCATTAATATATGAGTTTCCTCGCCCTTCTTATAGCCCTTTTCATCTCATCTAGTTTTCTTCTCATGGCTTTCTACTTCCATTTTCATAAAAGTTATGTTTATTGAAAGTGCCAAACAGTTTTCTAAAATCTTCTGGGATTTGCCATAAGTTATTTTCATTGTGATGCTCTTCTTCAGAATTTTCAGGCTGTTGTTTCCTGTGGTGTTCCTGTCATCTTCACTAGGGTTTTTGTTGTTCCTTGTCAGGATTCCCCTGCTCCACTTGGCTCTGCACAAAGAAGGAACTGTGGGGACAGATGAGTGGATGCGTGCCCAGCCCCACTTCCCATTAATTCAGCAGCAGAGCAGGTGGCTGGAATAGCTCATGACCCAATTTCCAAAGTCCAGGAGGAATAACTGTCATGGCTTTCAGTGAAAGAACTTTTTTTTTCAGAAAAATACCTTACTTAGAACCTCAAGATAAAAATCTATACAATCATAAACCCTTGAGTGAAGTGACAGATAAGAGCTCAGAATAGCATTCCTGTCCTGTGCCTTTCTTGCCCTAAGGCACATTTTCTCCTGCTTCCCAGTTCTTGGCTCTCTGAAGGGTTGAAAGGATGGAATACCTGAGAGTTGTGAACCTTCATCATGTGCTGTTATGAAGATTTCCTCTCTCTTTTTTAAGGCTTTGACCTTGGGACTCTGCCACACTAAAATGCTCCATCCTCCCTCTTTCTCTCTTGCCTACCCCCAATCTCCCTGCTCCCTCCTTTCTGGGATTTGCACTCTGAATGGAGGTAGAAATATGTGGTGTCAGCAGGGAGTGGGAAATGATAGTTTTCAGAGCACCTCAAAAGGCAGCCTCCTGCTGTTCTGAAATGCCTGCCTGATTGTATGGCTGTTGCAGAAAACTCTAGAGGGTAAAAATGGAGATTGCCGAAGATTCTTTCTGCCTTCTTTTGGGGAAGCAGGAATGCCCTGCTTCATGGGTGAGCACAGTTGGCTTCGTTTTTCTCCTTAGTCTTACTCCATTTGCCCTATATTTGGTAGAAATTCTCCCCAAATTCAATTTATAGGCTATTTGCCAGGCATTGTGAGCCTTGGGGCCTTTTCTGTACCTTCGGGGTATTTTGGTGGGAAATTTGGGATAGGAGTTAGTACGAAGCTGCTTGCTCGTATTTAAAAGTTCAAGTTCCAAGGATTATTTCATGACTGAGTAGACATCATGGGGACCATGGGCACTGCTCCTGCCTCATCTATAGAAGTGGTCTTTATATTTAAATTGTATCCTTTAAATTTTTGACAGTTTTTGGTTTATAAGATATTCAATATATCATGACAATATACATTAGAATTATATGCTCAGACATTTTTATCAATAGAAGTAGTTGTGATCAAAACAGCCTGGCGGGGGGAAACCAGTGTGAAGACCACCAGTCTGTAAGACCCTCTGGCACTTCTGGCTCAGGAGGTACAGGTACCACTCTCCCTCCCTCCATCAGTGCTCCCTCTGGGCCCAGGCTTTCTGGGGCCTCACCATAGAGGGGAGGAGGAGAATACCTGGGTATCATCCCTCCTGTCCTAGACCAGTCAGCCTGGCTCCTTCCCTACCAGGGCTCAGACACAGGTGTCATGGTCCCCTTGCTTCCCAGGTTGCTACAGTCATGACTTTGCTTTAGGATATTTTGTTCCGTTCCAGAGCCCAACAAAGTCAGTGTTTAACTAATGAGCACCATACTATTGGGAATGTAAAAGACCCCATTGTTTCCCCCCCATTTATGGAGGAACATGGCTTCCTGAGGTAAATTAATTTGCGGAAGGAGTTAGAATAACCAATAGCTTTACAATGAGCAATTCCTTACACCAGTCATGCACAGGGTGGGGCTTAGGAAATTATTTCAGCGCATGTTTTTCTTCAGCTCAAGGCTTTTATGAAGAAAAACATTTCTTAAAGCTGTTATTAAGGTATTCAAGATAGGAACTCAGACGATTCTAAAACACTCCCCTATATTCTTCCTCATCTTCTTGGAACGTCTTTGGAAGAGATAGAATTGTTAGGGTCCTGAAAAAAGAAAACCAACAGATCAGGGTGGTTGAATATGGCTCCCTGGTGGGGCAGACAGTTCAAAGGAGACCTTGAGGCATCTGGCAGTGCATAAGAAAGGGCAAAGCTTCCAGAGAATAGCAAGTCACTGAAGACAGAGTTCTGTTACAAAGAAAAACTGAGTGTATGTGTCAAGCTTTTTAAATGAACTAGTTTGTTTTTGAGACAGTCTCACTCTGCCACCCAGGCTGGAGTGCAGTGGCATGATTTCGGCTCACTGCAGCCTCCGCCTCCCGGGTTCAAGCCATTCTCCTGCTGCAGCCTCCTGAGCAGCTGAGATTACAGACATGCACCAGCATGCCCAGCTACTTTTTGCACTTAGCTAGGGTAGATGGGGTTTTGCAGTGTTGGCCAGGCTGGTTTCAAACTCCTGACCTCAAGTGATCTACCTGCCTTGGCTTCCCAAAGTGCTGGGATTACAGGTGTGAGCCACTGCACCTGGCCTGGATTAGTATGTTTTTTTGTATTATGAAAGTAATTCATCCTCAGGGTAAAATTCAAATAGTGCAAAAGGCATAAGGTGATTTAAGTTTTATTACAGTCAGATAATCTGTTTCTCCACCACCGCCCCCCGACTCCTCCCTCTCTCCACACACACACACATATACAATGTTTATCTTCAAATTAGGTCATTTATGAAAAATTGGAGAAAAATGCTTCTATAAGATATTCACACTGTTAACTCTAAGCAGTTTTCAAAAGCTACCCTCAAGCATACTCTCCCCTTTTCTTTTAATACTATTGGAAGAGACACAATTTTTCAAACAAAACACAGTTCAGGCAAAAGAACAGATGAAATTTTTACAAACAGGACAGTGAAAGCCTGGCACACAGTAGACACTCAGGAAATATGTATTGAAATATCTGTTGGCAAAATAAAACTATAATTCTCCTTTGCAATATAGTTTTCTCTCTTAACAACCTATTTTGGGCCTCATTCCCTACTAGCTCCTAGAAACTGGTAGCATCATTGTTAATCACCGCTTTGTATTACCTTGTCGGGATGCATTGTAATTTATTTAACTTCATTGATGAACACTTAGGTACGTCCAATTTATTTTCTGTCGCAGCCAAAGCCACAAACAACCTCATTTTGTGTTACTTTGCACATGAGTGTAAGTCCTTCTGTAGGATAAACGACTAGGAGGGAAAAGACTGGGTCAAAGGGCTTATACAAGGTAGAATATCAGGATAATCCACTTCTTCAAAAACTTTAAGTAGGAAGTGAGAATAAGATCAGGAACTCTCTTCTGCCTTGTCCTTTAATTCCAAGTACTCTTGACTACTCAACAGGGCTTCACCAACTGTGTTAGTGTGAGAGCATATCTTAGAGCAGACCCTAAGGCAAGTATTCAAGTGCCAGTAGCTTAGTTGGCAGGAGACCTCCAGGCCTACAAGTGGGGGTGTGCAGAAGTGAGACAGGTAAGAAAGGGTGTCTTATCACGCCACTTCTCACTGTGGGCAGCTGGGACTAATCTTGCAGGGAAACAGTGTAGTAAACACCCCAGAGTTACCCCAGCTGTGGGACACAGAACCTGTGGTATTCATTCATCATGACCATATCGAATTGTTGGATAAGAACTGAATCAAGGGGCCTCAGGTATCTGGCTCTTTCCACTTGTGCCAGGGAGAGGTCAAGTGTGCTTCTGCAGCTGGCAGAGAGCTGCAGGTGTTGGAAAGAATCACCTGTGCCTGGTAGGGGTGAGTGCAGAGAGGATGAGCGAGGCAGCGACAACCTCTGCCTCGTCATCTTTTGGGAAGTATCACAGTTTCCAACAGAACTGAAGACTGCTACTTAGTGATAGAAATCAGAATTCTACTGATGTTTGCCTAGATGACACATGCCAATTTTTAGCAGCCCAGAATATAAAACTCCCTTCTTTGGGGGACACTTCTTTATTCTGCATGTCTTTGAGAGAGACTGAGCCCCCTTGCCACTGAGAAAGCCCAAATGGGGAATAATTATACTCTGCCTGCTGCATATGAGGCCAGGCAGTGGCACAAAGATTCAGGCACACTCAGTGACTGTTTATAGTGGCAGTAGCCAAGCTCAAAGTCCAGCAGAAGCACAGTGAGTGTCTGGGAACAGCAGAACTGGCAATATGTCATAATCAGACTGCTTCCGTAGTGCAGTTCCCCACCATCCCACCTCCATTGGTTCCTACCCATTTTCCAAGCCTGCTTCTCTAATCTGTCCATCCCTTCTTGGAGCTTCCCAGTAACTATAAAATAAAATAACAGAGTTTATATTGTTTGCAATTAAGCAGTTTAACTATTACACTGAATCATTTCTCCTCCCCTAAAACCATTTTCTCATGGACATATCCATGCAAACATATAAGGAAATATGACATTTCATTAGAACATTAGATACCAGACTGTTGGGCGATGAATGGGGAGATAAATGAGATAATGGAGTTTCCAACCGATCTCAGTGGAGGCAACCACTTGTAAGATATCTCTTTTTCTAATAAAGAGAGAAGCTGCCCCATGAGCCACTCCATTATAGGCACTGCTTTCTGAGTGCTTTCTAAGCACTGGGGGAAAATACTGGAGCCCCAAAAAAGAATAAAAATCAGGCCTGTATTAGACTTTTCCTCGACAATACTAAATAGCAGGAGACAATTTAATAGGAGACAAAACTCTCAATGTTTTGGAGAAAGAAAGTTCACAGGCTATTTTAAGGAGGGAAGCCATGTCCCCAATAGGCATGGATTACACCTATGGAGGCAGTTCTAATGGAAGAACAAGAAGAGGTCTCTAAAATTGAATATTTTAAGGAAGTTATGATGTAAAAACTGCAATTTTTTAAATTAACCGAGGAACAAAGGAAAAGAACAATTACTGATTAAAATGGAATTTGTGCTCTGGAAAATCAAATAAAGGAAGCATCTCTCACCCACACACTTACAAAAGGCAAAAAATATCCACAAAAACCAAAAGCAAATACACAAATAAATGCAAATAATGAGTACAAGATAAGATTCATAACAAGTAGGTCTGGGAGATCTGATAAATAAATAACAGGAGATCCTTAAGGCAAAAAGCACAGAAGGAGAAAAATATTAAAGAAACAATGCAAGATAACTCTAAAAGTAGAAAAATTTGCATTTTAAGAACTAAATGGCTGCAAATCAAATTCCAAGTTGCACAAAAAGCCCAAAACCTCCTGCTAAAATTCCTTAAATCTGAGATTAAAGAGAAAATTCAACACTTTTCCAAGTGAAGAGAAGTTTACTTATGAAGGAAAATGAATCAGATTGGTAAGAAACTTCTCATCGACAACAGTAAACATTAGAAGACAGTGAAACAATGATACCAGACATTGAGAAAAGAGAACTACATTCCAAGAACTGTATGTCCAACCAAGTTATCATTCATACGTAAAAACCATTTTTCTCACTGTACCAGGACTTAGAAAGTACACTAGTGTTTCCCAGGTAAAAAGTACTAAGTACTCTAGTCAGGTTAAATTTAAATCACAAAATGAAGAATGCAAATTAAAGTAAGATGACGAGTTAAAAAACATTTGGGAACATGACACTGTAAAGATTTATGATTAAATATCAAACCAATGATGATAATGTGACTGGGGATAGTGGTAATAGTTGTTAAGTATTAAGAAAGATAGGAGGGAGTTAAAGCTTTTGAATGATGTTTACATAGAGGAGTGCCAACGGAAGTTTCATTTAGGACATCACTGATTACAGGAATATAGGTTTAAGCTTCTTTGGAAAAATTAAATATTAATACTATTGGAATTAAATTCTCCTACCAAATGGCTACTTTAAAAAAAAGGAACAGTTTGAGACCAGCCTGGCCAACATGGTGAAACCCTGTCTCTACTAAAAATGCAAAAATTAGCGGGACATGGTGGTGCACGCCTGTAATCCCAACTATTCAGGAGGGTGAGGCAGGAGAATTGCTTGAACTTGGGAGGTTGAGGTTGTAGTGAGCCTAGATTGTGCCACTGCACTCCAGCCTGGGCAACAGAGCAAGACTCCATCTCAAACAAAAAAAAAGGAACAAACCAATAAAATATGTGTATGACTGTGTGTATGTGTGTGTGTGTGTGTGTATGTGCATGTGTATAACTGATAGGATGTACAGAAAAATATTAACAAGAAATGGTAGAATTATGGGTAATTTATTTCTTCTTTTTTACTTTCAAAAATAATAGAATAGGCCGGGCACGGTGGCTCAAGCCTGTAATCCCAGCACTTTGGGAGACCGAGACGGATGGATCCCTTGAGGTCACGAGTTTGAGACCAGCCTGGCCAACACAGTGGAACCCTGTCTCTAATAAAAATACTAGATTAGCCAGGCATGGTGGTGCACACCTTATCAGATTGGTGTGACTGAGATAAGCCTGAGATAAGTTTTTCTATGAAATCAACTGCCCATTCTCACTCTCCTTGTGGGCATAGTCTTTTTGGGCTCCTCCTCTTGCCATTATCAAGTGGGTTATCTATTCCCACAGGTGTTGCTTTGGGATGGTTCCCCCCTCTCCACAGGTCTTAAATCCTCAGCTGCATCTCCTAAGAGATCCCCATCCATAGGAGATCTGCCCCACCCCATTCTGGCCTCATTCTCTTTCACTTTCGCCCCTGCTCATTAAACTCCAGATACCATGGTTTCTTTTCTTGACTTCAACAATGCCAAACTTTTACCTCACCTTGGGGCCTTCACCATGCTGTTCACACTGCCTGGAACTTACTTTATTCTGAGATTCTCTCCTTTCCCTTGGCTGACGTTTCGTATGTCAGTCCGAATATTATTTGTAATTTTCCTTCTTCCTACTTTCTTACACTCCATTCTAAGATCTGACATCAGCTCTCATTTCACTCTTCACTGTTCTTTCATAGCACTTATTACAAAACACAATTACATAGTTACCTGTATTTCTGTATTCATGTGCCTCATATCTACTTCTTTCCCTAGACTATAGCCCCATGAGGTCAGGAACAGGGTCTATGTGGCCCCTAGCCTGGTCCCCAGTGCCGACACATGGTTGACTTTCTCTAGATGGTTGAGGAATGGATGAGTGCATGCGCATGGCTAGTCATTAATACTCTGGACAGTTCCTGGAACACAGTCAGCAAGAGGGCTGCTTTCAGGAACAGGGCATCTTTTATGAGGCTTGCCAAAGAGACACTGCAGAGATTAATGGCCTTTTCATTGACTTCAGCACAACAATAAAAAAAAAGAATCCGGAAACAGAGTTTCCAGGAAAGCTCTAGC